>NW_001849152.1:0-7324 GCF_000209065.1 Trypanosoma cruzi | reverse complement strand
ATTGCGGAGTTTGCGTACGCGTGTCTTGGCGAGAAGGGAAGCAACGCGCCCTGACCGACGAGTTGGACGCAAAGCACCAGAGCGACCCTTACGAAACCCTGCAGACTTCTGATCGCAAGGTGTTCGTGTCCAACACGGCGGCAGGCGCTGGCAGACTCCTCACGGACCCGCAGGTGCGTGCGGACGACAGGGTTTCTCCACCTACCTACGGGAACGACTACTGGTGCGTGTGCTGCCGGAGGGACAGAAGTGCGTATGTGAGGCAGACGCATCCAATGAGCACGTGCATACGTGCACACGACTCCAGCAAAACCCGCGGACCACACGCCACGAAATGATCAGCATGACGTTTGCAAATGGGTTGCGACTATGCGGATTCCAATGCGGCATGGAACCGCGCCTGACGGAGGCAAGCTGGCGGCGACCGGACATCCTCATCGTGGGACTCGACACGTACGCAATCACCGACGTGACCGTCACGTACGCCGGGCGGGTCACCGCATATGTGTCAGAGGAGTCCATGGAAGAGGCAGACGCACTACGCGCTGCACGGGATCGCCTCACGCAAAAACGACAAAAGTACCGTTACTGGGCACTGGCCAACGGGCTGGACTTTGAACCATTTGTCATGCTGACCAACGGGGCAATCCACCCGGCAAGTCGGCGGTGGCTGCGGCGGATCCTGGGCGCCCGGGTACTCGCCTACGCGGGCGCCCAGTGGGTGGCTGAGAGGCAATGAACACAGAGGTCAAGGAAAATACGGAGACAGAAACTCACACACAAAGGAAACTCGCCAACGCAGAAAGCAGCGAGAGTTGTACCGGCGAACGGAAGGAAATGCAGGGGTGAATAATATTCCAAAGCCGTTTGTTGTGTGGGGATCCACGTTTGTGGATCATTTTACCGTTGTTTCTTAGTGATCAACAAAAAAAGTCCAAACAGTGGGCAGTTGATCACTAAGTTTGTTACCGCAAGTCGCCGCTCCAACAACATAGGGTCAAGAGTGGCTTCTCATACTTGTGGAACAAAGCGCCCAGTGAAAGGGACGGTCAACGGGTTTATCTTTGTCGTTTTCTTTCACCCCTCCGGAGACAATGCGTCCTCCTCCTCCACTCTCCGGTCTGGAAATTCATTTTGGGGCCTGGAATAATCTTCCGGGCCGCGGGCCGGATCCTGAAAATTTATGGAAACCAAACAAGTTAGGGAAAAAGGTTCGTTAGGTAATTGCTTCAATGTTTTTCTTTTATTCAGTATATAGAATTCTGTGGACCACCAGCATGGTCCTTTGTCCTCAGTTGGGATTTACGTATTATTACTTACGAGGTGGCAGACTTTGGGGTCCTCCAACCACAAGACACCGCCGCTCCCCTTCGCAAGTTCCACCCCCTCGCCAAGTCCTGAAGTGTAAACACACGACCGCGTGATATGCCGTCTGCGGGGTTTTCTGCAGACCGCACGTAGGCAAAGGAAGCCTGTATTCCGTGAGAGTCCAAAAATTCAAATATCCGTTGCAGCTCCCACGTCAACGCGTGCGATTTCGAGCTGCCTTTATTCGCAGCTCCTTGCGGTGAAGTATTGTCCACCCAAACGTCTATGGTGGATGGCAAGATGGCGGGAAAGGCCGATAAGCCTAGGCGTACCGCACATGCCTTGGCCTGCATGATAAGAAAAGGCTTCCTCTTCTCCCATTTCCTCCGGCAATTTAAACGTCGCCGGAGTCTGGAATAAAAACGGCTCCCCATCCATGGAGCGATGCATCCGTGATGATGGCGGCCGATGCCTTCTCCGTGGGCCTGATGGTTCGCTTACGATTGTTCTCGATGATGTGTCGCAATCTTTTGCCCAAACCAACCGCTGCCGGCGGACGGTTGGCCGGGGATGTCTACTGCACAGTCCCCGGTTAAGTTCGGACAATCGTCGTCGCACTGCCTTGATGAAAGAGTAGTAGTCGCATAAACGCGTGCACAAATTGGCCGCCGCGTACAAAAAACGTGACGCCACAACCTCCATTTCCGCGATGGTTAAATAATTGGGCGCCGGCATGGCGCATACAAACAGGACAAACTTGTCACTCAGGGATACCGCACGGTGAGTGTGATTAAACTGCACCTCCAGGAAGGTGTACTGCGTAGCGCCCGATTCGCGGTCCTCCCCCAAGGATGCGTGACAACTGTCCGCATTACGAAGCACTTGGGCTTCCCACAATGTCACGTCGCTTTTTGACCCTGCAATGCGTATATTACCGATCCATACGTCGATACGGACCAACGAAGATGCAGCCCAGAGGCGGTGAACCACCGCCGTCACCACCGCAATTGCCGAGCTAATAATCTGGAGAATTTCTGGGCCGGCCTTGTATCCCACAGGGAGCCGTGTCAGCTCCACCAGCGTGCCGTCGTCCACGCGGCATCGAAAGAGATGCCGAGTCTCCCGCGGTAAAGAGACTTGAAAAAAGGATGCCTTCACATCCAGGCAGGAAGCGGCCTCAGCCATCACAGGCGGCAAATAATGGGAAATGTGTAAAAGAGGAACATTCGCCTCATAAGGGTCGTCTCTGTTCTTGTCGCGTGGCCACGCGATCCATCGTCGTCGTGAACCGGTGGTTTTCTCTTCCACAACTGAGAAGGGTATCATCCATCCGCCTGTTATTGTGGACGAATCGTCCTCGATTATTCCTGCTGTTTGTAACAAATGCGCATCAGTGGTTGGAATCCTCCGTGAGCCTTCACGCGCTTTACCGGAGGAAGACGGAGGGAGAGGGGACCGCCCGACGAGTCCCCAAACTTGCATGAGCCTCTCCGAGGTAGCCGGGTTCAACCGACTTTTGATCCACTCTAGATTCAATACGGGCACGTTGACCTGCTGTGGCGGGATAACGTATTCATCTTGTGGAGCGGCCAGACGCCTCCTTGTCGCGCGTCTCGTTATTGTAGAAGCATGATGATGAAAATCATGAAAAAACGCTCCTCTGCTCTCAGCCAGGGTTCCTGTCCTTCCGCCGTTTCTCCCTTCACATCAATGCGACCAGCGCCGACACCTGGGTCAGCAGTGTGGTGTACCTCCACAAATATCGAACTGTGTCCTGGGGAGGGTCGACCGGTTCGACGTGTTTCTCCAACGGCGAGATCACGTGTGGGTCCAAATTGTACGTCTTCACGACTTGAGCAGCGTGTCTTAACGCACCCCGTTTTATGGAATGCGCCGTGGCATTCCAAGGAGCCAGAGTGCGTTAGACTTGGGCAGTCGTAAGAGCCGTAAGCTTTTTGTTTTCTTAAAGTGTCCTGCATAGCTTTATAGTGTCGAAGGCGTCCTGCCCTCGTATCCGGACGAACCGAAAGGCGCGGTGGGGATCCGCCCTCGCCGTCCTCGGCGCCACGGACCAATCCGAAATTATGGTCCCGTCCGCCTCCATTGTGGAATTGTTGGGAGTCACGGCCGCAATCTCAAACCAACAGCTCGCCGTTATCCACGCGAGTCGTAAGACAACACGTTCCCTCCAATCGGTTCGGCCGCGGATAAATTGACCTATCCCTTCCTTTGTCAAGGGGCGCGCCTGCTTCACCACCGATCGCGCCGCAATTTTTTATAACCCCAGAACCACCATGCCCAGCGGGGTTTGATCCATTTCCAACATGGACCGCAGCATCGTGGCGTACTGCAGTCGGGTCGATGGCGCCACTTCGATTGCCATCAAAAAGGCCGCGCAGCTCTCCTCGTTCATTGGCCGTTTGTGCATGCGGCAAAAGGTTGTGAATTGCCCCGCTAGGGACATTCCCCGCTCCCACGTTGACGGCGCCCACATCTCTCGAGCCACCTCGTTCGCCCTCCTTTTGTGGCCGGCCCAAAGCGGGGATGTCGGTAATTCGTCGTACCACAGTCGGGCGTCGTTTACGGATAAGCTCCGTTGCCCTTCCCGACGTAATCGTCGGGCAATTTGAAAGATCGGGTGGAGCATAGGCAGCGCACCGCGCCGCCTGTGAGGATTGGTGGGAGGTGGCGGGTTGGATGGGGCTGCCGTCGCCAGCATTCATGAGCGGCGTGCGGCAGCCCCTCTGCCGTTTGTTGATGGGCGCCTGTGTTGTAAGTAATTCCCTCTCGGACGCACATTGCATGTAGAAGCCTCGTGTCCATAGGTATGACAACGTTGGCATCGCACAGTGCGTTGGGTTTCTCGCCGATCGACAAGAAGCTGGGCTGCCCTCGCATAAGCGTCCATCTGGTGAACAGCGGTGTAAGGACGGGCGCGTACTTTGGAAAGCCGGATGCCGGGATTGGATGCCATCATGAGCTGCATCCGGAATGTATTCAGTAGGGACCTCCCCAAATTCATGAGCCGATCGGTGGGATCCTGCCCGCCGTCCAGCACGCCGATCCACTCAACCAAATTGTCAAAGGCAAGTTCAACCTTCTCGTTGTCCTGTTGCCAGCATTGGTATGCGCACCGGAGGTCGATAATGACTCCGGAGGCGCCCTCATTCCATATGCGCGATGGCCACGTAGTGACGTCGAATGCGCAGAAACTGCGGTCCTCTTCCATGGGTAATTGGGCGTCCAGGGGAGAAGCGCGGTAAGGCAACGGCGTGGAAGGGTGGAAATGTGGTCTCGCAGCATTACCGTGAGGGCGTCTGTAAGCTGCTGAACTGTGTCGGGCGGCGCTGCTAGGCACACCTCCAGCCATCAAAAGATCAGTTTGATGCGGTAGTGTAGATACGCCATCGTTGGCAGCGTATCGCGTGGCGGGGGCATCGTCCCGCCCCGCCGTCTCCGCATCCCGCGCGGGTTGTTGTGCATTGTGGAGTGCCTCCCGTTCCTGGAGTTGACCAGTGAGCCTTCCCAAGTTGAATTCGCGCTCCCGTAATTGGGCGCGAGTGTTTTCCAACTGCTGTTGTAGTTCTAGGACCTGGTTGCCGGCCCCGGCGATAGTGGATTCCCTTACCGATAGGTTAATGTGCGCCTCCTCAACCTGCGAGTTAAGCTGAGCATTTCGATTCCGCACGTCCGCTACGGCGTTCGCGCAATCAATATTCAGACGTTCCCTTTCAGCAGTGATGAGCCCTTGTTGGTGCCCCAACTCCCGGGCTGCCCCCATAGCGGGCAGGAGCACTTGTGTCTTGAAATTAGGGATCCGAGGCGCGCGGAGATTTGCAATACGGCCAACGAGAGTAGAATCCTTCCATGCCTTAGAGAGAGGTCCATGAGCAAGCATAAGCCTGTGGATGATGCGGCCACGGTCACCGTCTCATCCTACATATGGTTACCATTAATGAACGTCATCTGCACCTGGGTGTCGCCACATTGGCACACCATGTCCCAGAGACGGGCGCCAATATCACACCACTCGGAGGGTGTGTAGGGAACCAAAGCCATTTCCTTAAACTTATCTGGCTGTATGTAAAAAATAAAAACAAAAACAAAACTATCCGGCCCCTATCAGCTCCCTGCCCCTACAAAGCCGCGTTCTTCCCAAAAGATTCATACGGCAGAACGTATCATCAATAATGCATTCATTTATCAGGATATACATTAATTAAGCTAGCCAGCTCTCCAGCAATCAATCTCTTCACAAGCTCCTAGTAATTGTTTCTGGTTTTGTTGTTGGGTTGGGGTGGAGTGGAAATGGAAGAAATGGAGTTGGTCCCAGAGTAGATGCGATTGGTCGGGGCATCCATCAAAAAAACAAAAAAATTATCGATACAGTCTCTGTACTATATTGGTACGCGAAGCTTTCATTTTTGCTTTTGGCGGTTATGTTTGGTCAATTTATTTGACCCGGGTCTACGGACCCTTATATATATCAGCCCCATACCCTCGTGCAACTGTTTTCCAGTTTTCCCTTCCAGTTTTATACTGTTCTCCTACGTTCCGTGTCCTCCACCTCTTTCCAGCGCCTTCATTTTTGTTTCGTGGCTGCTTTTACTTGCCCCTTTATTGTTTCATGTCTTTTCCGCCTCGTTCCTTTTGTTCTCCCACTCCTCCACGTTTTCCATACCTCTTCCTGTATTTTTTAGTGCTTTTTCGTTTTTCCTTCTTTTTTGCTTTGTTCACTCGCTCGTATGCAGTTGCCGTTCCACGCTCACCATTTGTGTCTTTTCCGGCCTCCGACGCAGTCCGTGACGCTGACCCGGGGCTGACGTCCCAGACCGTGACCTTCCCCAGTGTGGCCTGGGAAAAAGGAAACTTTTGTACACAGTCCCGGGTACCGCGTAAAACCCCTCACCAAATTTGTAAGCGGCTGTGGTACAAAGTTACTTTCAACTGACGTTGGTGGTGATGTAATTTCTTCTTTAAAATCAATTAAATTCAAATTTTCGCTTTTTTGTCTGTCATATTCCTCAAGAGGTTTGCGGAAAAGTATTGTGTTTGCCTACCGTCATTTTGACGCGAGTTCAAATATCACCTGGTAACACTTTTTTTGTGGGCTATACATACGTAATATAAAAGGAGACAAGAGCTCTTTTTACTCGGCTGTGATCGGTTTTACGTGTTGTGTTTATTTTGTAATAAAAATATTTGTAAAAAAAGTAAATAGTGCACAGCTGTCACTTATTATAAGATTTAGGTATTTGTAACGTTTCTAGGGGATATGTTACTCTAAACAATAACAAAAAAAGAAATAAAAAAGCGCAATCTGCAAAACTCAAAAAGTTCTTTAGGCACACAAAGGTACTTATAGCTACAAACAAAGTCACTTTGTGGTAAAATTGACCAATTTGTAGTGCTCTTTTAATAATCTTACAACAAGTTTCAGGTACAAGAACCACCTTTCTTTCCGCATTTTACAACAACAACAAAAATAGATATTGGGAATTATTGGTTGTTGGAGATCGTTGTTAACAATCAGAATAAGAATCAAAGAAGTAGAACAAAGGATTGACAACCGCGTCATTTGGTAGAAAACGGTAGTTGACAGCGTGTTGGTTGGCGGGTGAAGGGTCTTTAGGTTCGATCGATTGACGTTGCTCGTCAAACGTTGTTGCACGGACAATTACCATACCAAGGATACTAACCATCACGGCTTGGCAAACCAGGACTTGGCAGATACATCTTTGCTCTGGTAAGTACTATGGCCTGCTCCAAGCGAGGAATGCCAATGCCTTTTGACTTTCGCAACGGGAGGACTGACAGTGACTGGACGACAGGTGGGAAGCGGCAACAACCACCACGGTAAACGTCAGGGTCAGCTGCTGCGTCAAGAATCCCGTTTATCCACCAAGGCGACGTGGTCCATCTCAGCTTCGGGATATCATTACCACGGCAACGGAGGCTATTAGACTGCTCACGTCCCCTACTAATGGGAGATACACGGATAACACGGGGAATGGCA
>NW_001849151.1:3422-23305 GCF_000209065.1 Trypanosoma cruzi | reverse complement strand
GAAGAGAGACAACAACTCTGCGGAGTAAAGTGACAGCCCCGCGGTGCTGCCTGCGGTCCACATGGCAGGACAAATTCCACGCACGCATAGTTCCGGACACCTCGCTGTTTGAGTGCCCAACAGAGCGTAAAAAAATACGAGTCCAAGACGGCATTTAAGCACGTGAAAAGGTCGGCCTGTTTTGTTTGATGGTGTTGGCGAGCAGTCCCACACAATCCAACCAAAATGACACGCCGGAAAGGATGGCGTCAGTTAATAATAAAAATAATTGCGTCAATGCAAAAAGCTGAAATTTGAGTTTTACACCCGAATCCGGGGGCGACAGTGGCATCAGAGTGTGCATGTGCGCAGGGCCTTTCGTGGGACGGTGCTGCCCAATCCCGCCGTGCCCCGACACAAAAGGGCAACATCAAAAAATGGGAGCACACTCTCCAGAAAGGAGTGACGGTTGGGCACTCAACCCCCGCTTCGTCCTACACGACATCCACATATGTGCACTCCGCCTCAAATACGTACCTCCCCGGACGCCGCATACATGACGTGTGGTTTCGTCACTCGCAATGTGTTTTTCCTCCCGCAAACAACAAAAAAAGGATGGCCATGGCGCAGCTCCACTCAGGGAAAGCAATCGGGGCAGACACGGGTGGCAGCCAGAGATCATACAAAATAATAATAAAAGGGCAATAACTCCTCCAAGCCTCGGAATCGTGCAATGTGCATCCCTCTTCTTCCACATTGACACCTCCTCAACAGAAATAATGCAACAGACACATGTGCCGCGCAATATCTTTCGCTGCCCCGCGTCCCATCTTACTACTTCCAATGACTGCCACGGCGGTATTTGCGTTACATCGGGGATGACTCCAAAATATCAGGCAGCATGCTGTGGAGAGTGGATGCCTAAAAAAATTGCCCACGTTATTGCCCAACACAAAATGACATCAAAAAGAAAAACTATTCGCGACTCAAGCTACCCGTGTGTGGCCGTCCTAAAGCAAACACTGAGACACATTTGGAGCGACGTAAAAGAAAAAAAGAGAAGGAAGAAATAGTGAAATAATCCACAGAAGTACATCGATACATATATGCATACACAAAGTGATACATCAATCCGCATAATTCTTCGTTCTTTCTCTCGTTGTTCCTTCTACACAGCATCAGAAGTATAAGGAGCGGCAGGCATGCCCTCCCACACAGTCATCGTGCAACAGGAAGGAGAGTCACTGCAGGCACCCGCACAAGAATAGAAACAAACCAACAAAAACCAACAATCAATGACGCGGTCGGGGCGGAGTCCGATGGGTGGCTGTGCAGCTGCACAGCCGTGGCCCCCACGCCCTCCCTTATATCAGCCAGCAACGCACACTCACAACCTCCAGGAGGTGACGCGTCGCAGAAGGGCTTCATCGATTGTTTTCCCTAACGTTTTCCCGAATGCATCCTATGGCCCGCACACCAGCCACCGCCGTCGAGCACGTCCTCACTACTAAGTACAGATATGAAAAAGAGAGAGAGCACCAGCCCCCATACTCGGTGCTGCAGCGGCGGGCGCAAAACACACGCACACACCCCTTCCGCATCCGCCCCCGGGCTAGCGTGATAAGCTCGATAATCCGTTGTCGTCGATAATCGATAAAATAAAATAAAAGCAACGAAGCAATCACCCAATCAATCTATGAATAATGGAAAGAGAGAAGATCCGCCAGAAGCATCTACGTCATGCCGCATCTGCGAGGGGCTTTGTGCCTTCTCGCCGGGTAACGAGACTGTTGGGGTCGGAGCCTTTCCACTTCAAAAAAAAAAATGCGCCAACTTTTTCGTCAAGGAAGGCATCTTCACCTGTCCAGAGGGGCATAATTAATGCTGCAGCTCGCACTGGATGCACCGTCGAACAAGCTCAGAGCGTCTGAGCGGGTGTCACCGGTCACAGACCGCAACGGCGGTGCGGGTGGTCGGTACGACAACGCAGCGGTGGTGCCTGAGGCGTACGACGATGACGTCACGTCGTGCGGCTTCTGTGTCTCGTCGCCGCTCTCCTCGTCATCGCGCAGCAGCGCCTCCAGTCCTCCACGCCGCGGCTCGCGCAGCTCCTGCCAGTGGCGGTCCTCCGCGTGCCACACAACGACACTGTACACAGTGGCCGCAAGCAGAACAGCGATCAGCAGCAGCACGATCGCCGCGTACGCCCTCGCACCGCCGTCGCTCGGCGCAAGATGGTTGGCCGCGCTCACCACGCACAGCGCCGCAAGCAGCACAAAGCTCGCCGCGCGCATCACCGTCAGGAAAGCCGAGCGCATCATGTTCGTGAAGGCAACCACGCCCGCACCCGCAAGCAGCACAGCAGCCATGCAGAAGTACTGGACGTGGCAGCCTCCCACGGGCGGGTGCACAGCAGCAATCAGGCACACCACACACAGCACCGACAGCTGGAACACGCACCAGTACACGTGGCTGCCCCTCATGTTCGTCAGCATGCCGCCGTACATCCGCTGCTGCGCCGCGGGGTGCCAATACCCGACGGGGTACAGCAGGCGCTCGTGCAGCGGCTTCCTCGAAAACTGCCAGTACCTCGTGAAGCTCGCGCCCACGTGGCGGGCAATAAAGTAGCACACGCCAGCAGGGAACGCCGCACCGTACAGCACGCCAACGGCACCAATCACGCGGTGCTGCACGCGGGCGTCGGGCATCGCCAGTGCGAGCACGGAGCCGAAGAAGATGCCGAGGTGCATCGCGTGCGCCACAACGTACGTCAGGCTCGGGAAGCGCATCGCCGCCCACGCACTCGCCGCGTCCACGCCGCGCCACCGCTGGAAGGCCGCCGTCACACCGCAGTGCACGCACCCGAACACAGCGGCCAGCAGCGCGTTGCCCACCACCATCCACAGCGGGTCACGGGCAGCGAACACCGACAGGAAGTACGGCAGCGCAACGGTGCTCGCACGCTCCTGCGCCGAGGCGCATGGCATCCTCGCAAACACGCCGAGCGCCTGCATCTCCAGAATGGAGCCCAGCCCGCCGGTCACCACCACGGCAACAGCCGCCGCACCCGCAACAACGCCGGTGATCGCCGAGAGGGCGCTGGCTGCGGCGGGCAGCGTGTTGGACCTGATCGTGAAGGACCCAAGCAGCACACCCTTGCAGCCGCCAAACACTGCCGCAGCGTCGCAGCGAATGACTATCGTCTCGTCGGCACCAATGAAATAACCGCGGTGCAAGGGCACAGCCAGCTCCAGGACGGTGGACGGATTCGTCGCGTTGCGCACCCACGTCGCGTTGCTCAGCATCGCTCCCCACGGACCGCCAAACCCGCTCGGCTGCACCGTCGACACCGGCACGAAGCTCAGGTGCGTGCCGAGCTGTGGGTCGCGTGCCCACCGAAACGGCGGCGGCAGCTCCACCATCAGCAGCGTCGGGACGGCGCTCCCACCGCCGCGAATGTCGTTCTGCGTCAGGCTCCCACCAGCAGCCGTCGTCGTCACGGCAAGCGTCGGGCACGCCACATCGCTCCACCACAGCGTGCTGCTCACCGACGCCGTCGGGGTCCGCGTGGGCGGCAGCGCCACCGTCTCCGTCATTTGCAGGGTCTTCGTCGGCCCGTACCGCGTCGGACTGTAGTGTGTCGTGCTTAGACTCGGCGTCCATGTTGAAGTCAGGCTGTGCGTCTCCGTCAGCGTCGCCGTGTGGCTCAACAGCGGCATGCCAGGCGTGCGGTTGCACCCGTCCACGTGCGGCAGGTACACCGGCAGGCAGTCGCGCCCGTACCCGCCCTCAGCACAGCGACAGCCGCACGACCCCGACATCGCCCTCGTCGCAGCTGCAAAGCAGCGCACGTCGGCGTCGCACACGCCACACGCCACGGGGCGGAATTCCCCGATGATGCCGGCGGACCTGTAGTGCATCGGCTGCAGCGCCTGCCCGTTCAGCGTCAGGCATCCCACAACAAACTTTCCGCCGGCACCCACAAGCGCAACGGTGCCGTCCATCACGACGGGCCCGCTACCGGCGTTCCCGTGGAGCGTCAGCGTGCTCTGCACGAGGTCCGCACGGCACGGGTACGACGGCAGCGACAGAAGCCTGCCACTGATGCTGTTGCCGCGCACCGAAAGCCACGACCCGGACGCAAACGACGCCGACCCCCGCAGCTCCAGCAGCGCGCCATCCGTCAGCACACCGACGTTGTCGTTCACCACGACGGCGGACGCGTTGGCCTCCGCCCCGCTGCCAAACACCAACCCATGCGCGGCGTACACCTGGCTCCCCGACACGCGCAGCACAGCGCCCCCCGACGCAACCACGCGCGCACTCGCGTAAAACGCAAATTCACCACCGAACACAGCCGCGTCCAGCGCGACACCGCCACCGACAAGCTCCAGCACGGTGCCGTCCACCACCACCGTTCGCCCACCAGTCATCACGGTCACGAGGGCAACGCCGGACACAACCAGCACGGACCGCACGAGCCGCAGACCCGACAGCACCAGCACCGGTGCGTACGGCGAGGACTGCGAGCCGGGAAGATACACAAGCGGCGTCGGCCTCGCGGCAACCAGCAGGGAGTCCGTCACCGTCAGCACTGACCCCGCAGGGAACGTGCCGCTCAGCACAAGCGCACCGTTCAGCGCCTCCACATCGCACACGGACAGCTCCACCGGCCCGCTCTCGTCGCTCCCCGCCGCTCCCGCACCGCGCAACCCTTCGCCCATCACGTACAGCACGGCACCGTTCAGCAGCGACACGTTCTGCACAACAATCCGCACGCCGTCCCGCGCCATCCACGGCACGTAGAGCACAGGACTCACGCCGTCCAGCACAACGTGGCGCAGAGTCACCTCGCTCACACCGGCAGGCACAACGAACACCGACTGAACCGTCACGCCCTCGCGGACAAGCACACTCGGCGCAGTGCTCACAGCGGGCGGCAGTGCAGGAGCTCCCACAGGCACGCACGCCTCGCCGTACCCGCCGCTGCCGCACAAGCACACGCACACACCGTTCCTCATGCTCGCAGACGCCGTCCCGGGCGCGTAGCAGTGCGTGTCCCTGTCGCAGTCGCCGCACCCAGCAACGTCGATGCGCCCAGCGTCGCCAAAACCAGCCGCTGCGTACTCCTCCGCCGTCGACAGGGCACGTCCACCAGCGTCGTTGCACGCCACCCTCACATGCGCCCCAGCCGCAAGCGACAGGCTCAGCGACAGCATCCGCGGCAGCAGCGCTCGGTTGCGCACAAAGCTCAGCGTGCTCCCAGCAGCGGTCACGGCGCCAGCGGCGTAGAGCATCTCCCTCGAGACACCGTCGTGCACGTTGCCCTTCGCCAGCAGCATCGACCCGCCATCCAGGCTCACCGTCGAATAAAACGCCGCCGCGTAGTCCTCCGTCGACGAGAATTCGCTCCGCACAAGCGCCACAGCGGAGTCCGACACGCTCACAGCCCCACGCACAGACACCGCGTGCTTGCACAGCAGGAAGTCGCTGTCAACAAACGCCACCACGGAGCCGCCACTGGTCGCAACGCCGCCCTCCACCGACACGCACAGCCCCAGCGCCGTCTGCACCGACAGCCCGTCCACGTACAGCGCACCGCGCGACGAAAGCGCCACGCCGCCAACAAACAACACGCCAACAGCGTCGCCGAACACAGCCGCCACCTGCGTGCGCGCGATGGTCAGCACGCTACCCGTCAGATTCACGTTGTGCACCACGAGGCACGCGGACGCGTCGCCAAGGTCGTAGGCGCCGCGGTACGCAACACGCTTCTCTGCGACCAGCACCGAGTCCACCACAGTGACGCGCGAGCCCGGCGAAAACCGGCTCGCCACCACCACGCCGCCGCCGGAGCGCGACTCAAGCCCGCTCACCAACACATCGACGCGCTCGCCAGCAGGCGGGTCGGACCGCCACCCGACAACGTACAGGCTTGCTCTGCCCAAAAACGTGCAGTTCGCCAGCGTCACGTTGCGCACGCTCCCTGACATCGACTCCACGTCCACCACGACGTCTGCCGCAAAGGTCACACCAACGTAGCACGCCACCGACGTCCCGAGACCGGCGTTCACCTTCACATCCACACGCACGTCCCGCACGCACAAGTCGGCGCCGTCAGTGCTCGGTGGCTCGGGGACAGCAACGGGCAGGCACGCATCGCCGTGGCCGCCCTCCGCGCACCTGCAGGCGCAGCCATCACTCGAGGCCGTCGTCGTGTACGCGGGGAAGCACGACGTCGCAAGGGTGCATGGGTCGCTGCAGGTCAGAATAGTGACATTGTACACGGACGGTATGCTGTATTCCGCCTCCTCCTCGCCTTTCACAGTGTTGCACGCGGCCACAATCGCTCCGTTTGTGATATCGCGGGGCCTTTTGGGTATCCATAGCGCTGTCGGCGTGCCAGCGCTGGACATGAATCGGTTGCCGGACACAGACACCGTGGAGTCACGAAGATTCACCCTGGGGTTAAAAACAGCAAAAGCTTCCGATGGTGATTCACGGCAGAGGTTGCCGCTCACCTGCAGCCAGGAGTTGTAGTAGATGTTGAAGGAGTAACCTGAATAAAACACAACCGAGCTTCCCTGCATGTCGTTGCCCTGAAACAAAACCGCTGACCAGGACTCCACACGTAACGCCAAAATTACTAATAAAAAGTACTTCACCGGCATCGAAACAATGTTACCTCGGATCACCACGGCAGAATTGTTCAGTACACTCAGCGACAAAGAATGCCTAGACCCTCCAAGATATATCAGAGTACCGTTAGCGCCAGCCATGTGAAAAGTGTTGCCCACCACCGCAAACAGGGAGTGCCACGACACGCTCAGCGAAGATCCAACAACGTGAATGGCGCTTGACGATGCCCTCACGCTATGAAACACATTGCCGCTCAGCACCACCGCGGAGTCTTTGCTGATCACCAGCTCATTCATCGAGACACACGACGTCCTCATAACTTCCAAACCCGACCGAGGGATCAGCCTCGTGACCGTGAAGCGGTTCCCGTTGATCGTGATGTTCGTGCGCGGTGGAAACACACCCTCCGGACTGAGCAGCGCGTCACGGAACGTGTTGCCGGTGACGACGATGTTCAGCGACCCCACAGCGGCGTACGCGTTGCCCAACAGCAACAGCACGGCACCGTCCCTCCACGTGCATCCATCGAACGTGACGCTCGCCACGTCGCCCGTCATCGCCCCTATCAGCACCGTCAGGCTCATGCCGCCCCCGCTGAACGTCACATTGCGGTAGCACAGCCACGACAGCCCGCTCCCCACTGCCTGCGCCACCTCGGGGTACACCATGTCGCTGATGCACTCACCAACAGGCGGCGATGGCGGCGATGGCGGCACTGGCGGCGGCGGCGGCGGTGGCGAGCCAGCAGGCACAGGCGCCGGGACGCACACATCGCCGTGCCCTCCAGCAGCGCACTGGCACTTGCAGCCAATGACCGCCGTCGTCAGCGGGGCAAAGCAGTCGCCCTCCTTCGTGCACTCACCGCACGCGGCAACCGTCGTCACGTTGGTGATGCCGTTCAGCTCCAGTTCAGCTGCCGTCGTCACCACACGTCCCGCAATCGTCAGGCACCCAGCAACGAAACGGTAGCCGGTGTCAGCCTGCGATAGCAGCGAGACCGACAACCCCGTCGAGCCCATCCTGCAGCCCGTCAGCGTCACAACACTGCTGCCGTCGATGTTCACAGTAGTTATTAGGGAGTAACAGAACATCGCACCCAATTCCACGTCGTTGTCGCGCCAATCCAGCCAGCTTGACTGCTGAACAGTCCACAAGTTACGTGAATAGATGGCGCAGAACACGGAACCGCTGTTCCCCACCACGCGCAACACGCTGCGATATGACACGCTGAATCCGTAGTGCTGATACAAGAGGCTTGTCCCGGAGGCCATTGCATTTTTGAGGAGCGCAAAAACAGAGTGATCACTGACACTGAGCCTGTACACGTAGAACAGGTGTTCGTAACCATCAAGGCCGCAGTACCGTGCGTACAGCGAGCTGCCAGCCACGAGCGACAGCGTCCCGGTCGAGTACAAACCCAAAGAACCGTAACCAAATGCACGCGCCCTGACGTTGCTCACCAACAGCGAGGACGCACTCAACACAACGTTCTGCAGAATCATAACGCTCCACATGTTGCTCACAGATTCCAGCAACTGGACTTCGGAGAACTGCACCGCGTCAACCTCCGTGACAGCAATGTCGCAGTGCTGCGGGAGGGCGAGTGCAAAAGCAACAACGGAGGAACGCATCACCGTCCGGCTCACGCGGATCAGGACACCGGCTGACTCGACCACCTCAGCACCCCCAACAAACCGCAGCGAAGCACCCTCACGGAATGTGCACCCAGTGAGCGTGATGTTGATGGGGAGATACAGCGGCATGCTGCTGAGAGAGAACGTCAGCACAGCACCCACGCCGCTGAATGTCACACCCACGTAGCAGTGGTGCGTCTTCCACATGTTCAGCGTGAGGTTCGTCAGCGTCTGGTCCACCACGCAGCTCGTGTCGCCGTCGACGGCTCTCTCCGGCACGGGCAGCACAACCGCATCGGGCACCTCGAGGGGAAGACACGACGCGCCATGCCATCCGTCCTTGCAGCCGCACGAGCACGAGCCGCGGTCCACCGACTCCGTCCCGGGCATGTAGCACGCAGCGTCGTCGTTGCACGTGCCGCACCTGAACAACAACACACCCTCCGGAAACACACCGTCGTACGACACCTCCTCACCGCCCTGCAGGTTGCACCCAACCACAAACCGCGCGGGTGACGTCACAATCGTGCTCCATGGAGCAATTTGCGCAAAGGCTTTACTCGAGTCCACCTGACGGTTGTTTGATAGCACCACGGTGGTGCCGCTGCCCAACAGCTTCACTTTGTACAAGGAATTAGGCATACCTATTATTGAAGCTGCACTTACGTTGTTGCCAGTCACACGCCACTGCGCACCACCCTCGAGTGTCACCGAGGCAGACAAACGCACCAGCGCGGGTTCAAAAAACAGTGTGATGCCAACAAATGTACAGTCCGCCACTCGCAGCAGCCCAGCGGAGCTCACGGTGGTATCCCCGTAAAAATAAATGCCGCTACCTGCGCTCATTTTGTTATTCTCCACGTCAAAGTAGCCCCCGTTCTTCAAAACAGCAGATTCAAACAAAACAGCGGATTCCAACGGAACGTACTCCTCCGCTCCCCTCAGCGTATTTCCCTTCATAATGATCCCGCCACCATCAACAACAACAAAGGATAAGCGTACTGCGTAACTTTCCCCTTCAATGACGTTGTCGAGTAACAGCAGTGACGAGTTCACACCAAGAGTAAACCTCTGGAATTGGATGGCGTGGCTCGACGTCATCACAAACGTACAGCCCGCCACCAGTACCTGGGAGCTCGTGCCAAAATCACCCTTAAACTCCAAATCACCAGCATCCAGCATCGAGGATGTCACGCTCACGTGCACGCGCGCACCACTCCCCCTGATCAACAGGCCCATGAGGACGCACTGCAGCAGCGTGATGTTGAGTGTCTGTTGTGGCGCGTCGAAGCTCCACAGGTCCAGCACGATCGCGGCGGTGAAGGTCACGTTGACGAAGCACAGACCACGCACACCGGGATCAGGATCGTCCACGGAGCTGATGCTGCCACCGTGCACGCAGCGGACCTCCGTGTCCTTCGCATCGGAGAGCGGGAGCGGCCCAAGGCCGTCCGGAACCGCAGCTGGCACACACGTGTCACCGTGGCCGCCAGCAGCGCACACACACTCACAGCCGCTGATGCTGCTCGTCCTCGCTGCAAAGCACACGGCGTCCACCGTGCACGCACCACAGTCCAGTGCCGTCACGGGCACTCCAATATTGAGGTCGTCTTGGTAATCCGTCACAGGTGAGCCCCTTGCCTCGTTGCACACGCCGTAGATGGTCGGGAGTTCGTCGTACGGTGGTGGCCAATCGTTTGTCATGTATGCATGTGTCAACGAGTACGAGCCGTGAGTGAAGTTGTTGTCAATTATCGACCACACACTCCGATCGCAAAACGCAACGCCGTTTTCGTCGGCCACGTACACAACGTAGGCGGTGCGGAACTCGTTGTTGCGGTGCACCAGCCAGCTGCCGCCAGTCACAGTCAGCGTTTTTGCCATGAGCATGGCGAAGCCGAGACGGAACTCGCTGGACACAACCTGCATCACGCTGCCGCCATCCACCACAACGTCCCCAAAATCACACGCCCCTTTGTAGATGTTAATGCTCGACACACTCCACGAGCTGTTCTGTATGGAGAACACGGAGCCGCCGCTCACACGCAAATCCGACGCAAGAGCGTACATTACTTGCATCCGCGACATAACGACGCAGTTGTCCATGTAGAAGACGCTGGACAGGTTTGCGCCGAGGCCGCGCTCCACGAGGATCGCAGCGCACGAGCCCCCGCCACACGCCAGCATCGACCGCGTCATGACAAACCGCGTCGACAGAAGCCGGACGCCGTCCAGGACAAGCGCGGGGCCGTACCGAAATTCCGCATGGCCACGGGTCGTCGGCACGTACTGCGACCCGCCAACCGTCGCGCGCAGCGTTGAGTTCGCCAGCAGCACACTCGAGTGCAGCGGCATCGCGCCATGCAGCACGATCGTGCCCTCCAGCGACGTCAAATTCGCCATGTTGACGAGGACGTGCGGCATCAGGCGCGCCGTGCTCTCGCTGAGGCCACCAATCCGCAGCTGCGCGCCGCCCGCAAGCACGCAGTGGCGCAGCGTCACGTTCAGCGCGTCAGCGAACACGTCCAACAAGCGCAGGTCCACCGTCACAGTGATCGGTCCGCTGAACACCACCGAGTCGAAGCACGCCGTCGCACGCCAGCCGCCAACCGTCACCGACTCCGTCAGCGTCACGCCACTCACGCAGTCCTGTGCACCGCCACCACCGCCAGACCTCGCAGGCGGCACGTCAAACGGCACGCACGCGTCGCCCACGCCGCCGGCACGGCAGCTGCACACGCAGTCGGTGAACGACGCCGTCAGCGCATCGAAGCACGCCAGCGCGGCCGCACAGCCATCGCACGGCACCACGCTCACGGAGGGCAGGCCGGCCATGCGGTAGTCGCCGCTGCTCTGCAGCACCCGGCCGCCGGCACTGTTGCACTGCACCGACACGACGCCGCTCGTGATTGCCAGCCCAGAGACAAGCGTCGCGCCAGTGGCAGCGCAGCGCGCAATCGACACGGTGCCGCCGCTCAGCGTCACACCCGACAGCGAAGCCACCGACGACGCCTCGCCCACCGCCCACACGTCGTGAATGTCCAGCCACCCGCCGCCACCGATCGTCCCACCGCCGCAGCGCACCAGCGACGACGCGACAGACCCCTCGACGCCCACGAAGCGCAGCACCGAATCAAACACCGCGAGGCGCTCGCCAAGCACAATGCCGCCGCCGCCGCTCACTACCGACACGTTCGTCACGGAGAGCACCGAGTGGTTACGCAGACTGAGGCGCGACGAGTTCGCCACATGCAACGCGGACGCGGTCGGACCGCCCGACGCCTCCAGCAACACGCCGTCAAACACCACAGCGCTCGACAGCAGGTCCATGCCGCCGCCAACGTGCACCGCTGACCCGCCCGCCTGCGAAGACCTCAGCACAGTGCTGCTCACACGCAGCTGCGACTGCAACAGCGACGTCGCGTACAGCACAAGCGGCGACGCCACAGCGTCCGTCAGCCCGCTCAGCTGCGAGTAGCGCATCGGTCCCGCCGTAATAATCGTCGAGTCACGGACCGTCACGTTCGTGTGTGCCGGCAGGTTGTGCACAAACACGAGCGAGCAGTAGCTCCCGGACAACCCGATCGCGCTCACCTCCAGGCTCCGGTCACTCGCCGCCTCGCCGCTGTAGCCCCGCACGTAGATCTGCACACCGCCGTCGCACACGCAGTTCCTCAGTTCGATGCGCAGCGGGCCGGGAAGCATCGCCGCAACGTCAAACACCACAGCCACGCCGTTCGTGATGTACACGCCGTCCATCAGCACCGTGTCCACGGCGCGGCCCACCGTGATGGCTCTGTCCACCGTGCCGCCCCGCAGTCGCAGCACCACCGCATGCACAGCAGTCATCCACGCCGCCGCCGCAACCAGCACCAACGCCACAAGCAGCGCCACACGCACAGCCGCAATGGCCCTGCACCGCACACGGTGCCGGCCGCGCGGACACGCACCCACAGAAGACCACATCCACAAACCCAAACAGGTACCAACAGGGCAGTCGTGGTGTGTTACTCTCGACTCGTCGACCGTAACTCCTGCTTCGCAGATCCTTTTCTACAGATGGCAAACCCAGATACACGATTCCGATAGGTCGTTATCCCACTACTGCTGCTAATCCTACAGCAATTAATCCCTAACACCTTGAAACGATAGTTGTGCTGGTCAAACAAAAGTATCTCTATCTGCTTGCTCAAAAAAGGAAAAGGAAGCAACAAAAGTAACCAAACACAGTGGCACGCAGAGGCATCCGGTCACAGACAGTCCCCACCAATGCACAGCCATCGACACAAAAAAGCACAGACGCCACAACGCCGGTTACACCATCGCCCTCCCACCGCCAACGCAGCCCCACACAACCACCATGCAGAGTGGCAGGATCCCAGCAAAAAGACATACAACCACTGGCACCGCTCTTGCAACCAAAAGGCTCCACCACAGAGCAGTCCCAATGCCGTGAAAAACACACAGGGGCCGAGACACACCCATGTGGCAGCGTTACAACCGGCAGCCATCAAGCGCGCCAAAGGAAGAAATGGTAACACGGAAGAGGAGTGAAGGACTCACCGTTCGCCAGCAGTTAAGGCGTCCTTCCTCCCTCACGCGGGTCGGCACTTCACAGCGAGCAGCGGCATCATAAGCGCACAAGGCACACACAGGAAGGGAAAGAAAAAGAGCAGCAGTCAAACACAAAAAAAAAAGTATCCACATTAATTGTTGTTTTCCCTCTTGTTTTTAGAACAAATACGACGACCCGCACGCCAGCCAACATCCCGCCCGCAGCACTTTTAGGAGTCACACAGCGGGCTCCCGCCCTCCCTCCTCGCAAGCCACCATGCCCGGGCAGAACGTCAGGACGACCACCTGCGACACGGAAAGCCACCCGAAGCTGCGGCTACAATGCGCCGTGTGGGCTGCACAACAACTCTCCGCATCATGCGCGGTCGTCCCTAGCTCACGCAAATCACCTCCGACGCGTCGCAGTACGCAACGAGATATATGGCGAAAAGGCTCCCTGCGCCACCCACAGCAGGAAGGTCAGTGCCGCACACACAACGCCCACTACAAAAACAGCGCTGCAGTAGCGGCAACTCTCCGGCAAGCAGCACAGTGCTAAACATCAAGCAGGCACGCACGCAAACACATGCATGCCGCAAAGACCAAAATTGTACTCATAGGCAACGCCACCCACGCCGCATCGCAAAAAAGAGCCATGCGCACAGCACACCCACGACAGAAACAAGAGGGACGGGGCGCACCCAATTCCATGGCACAGTCCTTTACTTCTCTCTGCCCCGACGGGTTATCGTTACGCCTCACAGCAGGTTGTGGTGGGTGGCGCCCCATACTCACAGTGTGGCACGGCGCACACAATCCGCTCAATTCCGAGTGCTGTCAGCAGGCCGGCGTCCAGTCACCCTCGTGCCGTCACAACTGAGGAAAACAAATAATCGTTGTCACGGACCAGCGATGCCTCTAGCGGAAAAGAAAAAGTGATCGGGGCATTTCAGCAGCACAGCCAGCAGAGGGACAGTCAACGGGAAACAAAGACAACAATTGGAAGTAGGCACGGCACAGAATAAAATGAACCGCAGTGATTTGCCAAAACAAAAAAAAGAAAAAAAAAGGGTGAGAGTCGAGCGGGACTTCACAAACGTAAAAAAAAAATTAGTGAAAATTGATTCAGCAGTACTTTTATTACATGCGCCAAGCAGCACAAAACGACCATGTGTTTGTGTATGCACATTGCCCGCACCAAAGAAAAAAAAAAGAATTAAAGTAAAAAAAATAGATTTTACTCTTCCAGCAGCCCAAATAACATTTCACACATTTCATGCGGCGTCCGGCCTGCTCCTCCACTCCTCCTTTCGTGCAGTCCGTGAAACGCACGGCAATGAGGCCGGCACCGCGTGCGGGCAACAGACGCAAACAAAAGAGGGGGAAACACGTCACGCATGACGGTGTGTCTGTTAAGCAGACATTGGGGGAAAAGGGATTTTAAAAAGGGTAAAAAACAAACACAAAAGCACGCGGAGATGCTGATTATCCCAACAAGGCACCTGCGCCAAAAGAAAAAGAGAAAGAGAAACAAAAAAATAATAAAAAAATCTCTGGAAAAATGCAGTGAGTACTGCTGGAAAGCTGAATACTTTTTCCCCACGGGAAGTCGCAACTTCACTCTCCATGCCCTCTTCAGCACAGAGCTGTCATGTCTCACACCCCCAGAAGCAGCAGCAATAATAGCACCCGAAACACACACCCGTGCACGGCGCTGTCGCCCTCTACACCCATGGACACCAACCCGGCGATATCCTCCAAACCAAAAAGTTCATTGTCCAAGGGCGGCGCTGCGTTGAACTCCGATGGGATCTTGGACTCCGCAGGCGCTGTGCTCGGATGAGTCGGTGCGGTGCCAAAGCCGTCCAGCACACTATCGTTGCGTTGAACAGTTGCTGGGTCTGTGCGGGGCTCAGGGATTTCTGTGGCGCCATCCGCGGGCGTCGCGTCGGTGGTGCTGAGTGAATCGGGGCCGCTGTTCGTGCCCACGGCAGTGTGAGCATGCGTGTCCCATTCAGGGCCAGCGTCCTGTCTGTCGCTGGCGAGCGTGTTGGCAGCGGACGGCTGCCCGCGCTCAACGCTGGAGACAATGCAGGCACCATTCCACCGCTGCTGGGTTCCTCCTCTTTCACTTCCCCCGTACCACCTGAGGTGAATGGGCCAATGGCATCAGCAGAAGATGTTTGCATGGAAGCTGCTGGACCATTTTTATTCCCTAATGGCTGCGCTGGTGAGTGTTGACTTTGCGGTGGTGATGATGTGGCGTCTTGCCGCTTTTCACTCATGACGACGGCCTCGTTGGCGGATTGAAGAAAGGTTTCACTCGCAGTATTGTTTTGAGGCGCACCTTTCGAGACCGGCACCTTCGCCACTGGAGTGCCAACGACGATCTTCTTCATTACCGCCTTGAGCTTGGCATTGCTCAATATGCGGTTGTACAGCAGGACGTTGCTCACCGTCACATGAACGTCGTCCGAGTCCCCCGCACGCTCCCCGCCAATGTAGGAGTGCGATGTGCTGTGGGAACTCAACACTGTTTTTAGCTCTTTAAAGAAGTCCTCATTATCCTCATATTCCTTTTCGCTGTCGTACATCAGCAATCCATCCACGTACACAATCAAATGCTTAAAATAATATTCCATTCCCAGTGCCACCCGATATTTTCTGCCCCGCATCCGGTTGCGATCCCCCGACAAACTCCGAGTGTTGCCGTTGATTGCTACCTCCCACTTATTTTCATTCGTGTACGACAGACAAAAGAGCACCGTGTGGCCGGGGTCATGTAGCTTCACACCCGTCAAAGGGATAGAGCTGCTGCTGCCTGCTTTCGGCACCTCGCGGACGGACACCGTCGCCATGAGGGGTGAAATTCTTGTCCGCAAAGTGGTACGGCTGATTCGGCCCCATGTCGCCAACAGGCCGCTCCGCCCCTGCTCCGGGTCCTTTGAACGTCAATCCACCATCGGGAGTACTTTCCACTCCCCCGCAAACGGCTGCATTCACGCAGAGGTACTCGTCTCTCCATGTGCTGTCAGTTGACGTGCTGGATAAGAGGCCAACCAGCCCTTTAGTGAGGTCACCATCATCACATTCACTGCGCCAATTATTCTTTTTATTCCCGCAGCGGTACTCCTTCGCAATTTGCGCGTCCCTTTCCTTCCATGCAGCCAACACCTCCTTCATGTCCTCCAACTTCTCCGTCATGTCCACAAAAGTAATGTTGTACTCACCGTCCTCTGCAGCAGCGACCTCGTACGAGCAGTACAATCTCCTCGCTTCTATCGGATCTTTCCGTACCTGCAGTTCAATGGAGTGCGGCAGAGTGCTGGCGGCGACCTTCTCACCCACAGCGGATACCGGCCCAACATCATAAATTCGCCGCAGGTCCGACAGCCACAAGTGAAGTCGACGCGTTTCTTCTTTACCGTCCGTCTCGGAACATACCGGCCGACTGACGAGGATGACTTTCTGTCCGTCGATCGTCGCGCTGACGAAGCCACCCTGCACGCCGTGCCCCACACGCGCGAAAGAGTGTCGTATGCCTCCGTCCACCGACTCCCCCTTTTCGTCCGACGTGTAAACCCCGCGGCTGCCGTCCGCACTCGACGTCATCGTGACGAGATCTCTGTCCTTCCATGCAAGAACCGCAGGCCGGATGCATCCCGCAGGACTCGTATCCCTTGAAAACTCCCATTCATAAGTAAAACCTTTGGCAAGGATGACCAACGAAACGACCTTTCCATCATCCTTCAAGGCGTGAGTGGGCAGCACCGAGAAATCGTCCCCCAACCGAATGCCTGCGCCACCACCACCCAAAAGTTGTCTGAAGGGTTTGGGAATGGGTTTGAAATCCTTCAAAAAGCTGTCAAGATTCGAAGTGCCGCTTCCATGCCACGCAAACCCCATCTTCCTCTCATCCTCATCGTCATGCGGAACGTCACCCTCCGCCATCCTGGGCGTCCGACAGTCATCACCAGCCACCTTCGTCAGTGGAGCCCCTGACTTGCCATAACCCCCAACAAGAGTCCTTTTATACCCCCATCATCCACAATAGCTGTTGGGCGCAACGGGGGTCAAAGCTAATGCCGTAATGATCACGATGGCACTTCCCTTCCTCCACGTCCACTTATCGCTGTCAATCGAATTTGCAGCACCAACAACACACGATTTACTATCCGTGGTACTTGTGTAATGCGCTTCAACGATAGCCACAACAGCGCCTTTCACTTAAGCAAGAGAAGATGCACGGAAGGAATCCAACGTATGTATCATAGATTTGTTCTCTGCATCATTAAACAAATCCCCTCATTTAAAATGATTCCATTCCTTGAATTGCCCTCCTTGCCATAAGTGGCTTCACTGCCGCACATCATCACGACGAGGAGAAGCAGCACCGCAGAGTAGAAGAGATGCCGGGACATGTTGGGCCTCTGCGACTCACCCTCTCTTCCTTCCCTCCTCCTTCCGCTGGATCCGGTCACGCGGCGACGGTTGTGTGTGCGGGGTGCCTTCACTGCAGCAACACGTGAGAGCATATAAATATGTGTGTGTGGGCGGTGTGTGTGCTGTTGGTCCTTTCAGAGCCCTCAGAGTGCACAGTAGCGTTTAGCGCTTGTTTGCTTGCTTCCTAGCGTGTCTGTGTTCAAGAAGTTGAGGGAAAAGGGAAAACAAGCCAAGTAAAGAGATGAGACAGCGAGCACCGCCACTCCGTACCGGCCATCGCGGGCGTCACGGCGGGCCGTCGGTGTGTGCGGGCCAGCCCTCACGCGGTGCAACACGCCACACCCAACAGGGAATGACAGACAGACAGACAGAGGGAGATGAATGGATGCCGTCAGGAGGCACTCACAATCAACATGGCCCGTGAGCATGCGGCCACTCCACGCAGGAAAACAGGAGAAGAGGGTGAGGGGAAAAAAGCAAGAAGCAGCACAACACACACGGAAGAAACAAATTGCGGGCGGAAAAAGCAGCGCCACGGCCCTCGCCCCGTCCGGCGAGTCCACACCAGCCCTCACACACACACACCATCGCAGTGCCGTCAGTCTGCGGAAGAAAAGATTCGGCCCTCCACACAACAAACGCACACACCGCCAGCAGTCATCCACCAATGGACAAGAACAAGAAGAGACACACCGCCACCGCCTCCAGTTCAATCCCACGGCCAACGAGACACGGCCACAGCCCCAAAGCCAGCAAACACAACGCACACGGAGCAAGAAATCACCCAAAGAGCCACACGCGAAAGCGATTCCTCACCCAGCCACGACGCGGCGCCTCAGTCCACGCGGTCACACGGAGTGAGCCATTTCTCCAATAGACCTTATTCGTCGCCCATCCCCTAAAGATGCTTCTGTTAGTGATGGGCCTTCAAACACAATAGAAGAAAATGGACAATGCAGTAACGCCGTGACACCGCCAGCCACAATGATTCCCTCATACCGGGGCAATTCTCCAATTACGCCTCGTACCCACACACAATCAACATACCATATAAAGATCACCCAATGTTTTTCACCAGAAGCCAAACAACCCCGCTCCCTCCCTAATTTCTTCGGTCACCGTTAAGTTCGATAGCGTTGGACATTTTGGCATCTGTGCGCGGTGCTGCCGCCCGGTGCTGGTGCACCCGCACCGCATGCTCACACAAGCATCCAAAAATATATAACTCCCACAATATTTCTTTTTACCACAAATCAAAAATGCCCCTTTCCCCAATTTGTTTTCCTATTTCGACGGTTATTCCTCACTTCGGTCAGCTTCGTCTCTTCAAAAGTCTCTGGATGATATTGGCACTTGGTACTGGCGCACCTTTTCCTCCAGAACGCCGCAATCCCCTTGCTTTCTTCCTCGCTCACATTATTGGAGTCGACGAAATCACATCTCTGCCAGCCAGTCATCGGCGTGCTGTCTGCGTGCTGCACATAAATAATATCCCACGACATGTCTCGGAATAACTCCTCCCAACCATTAAAATATGCCGCCAGGCACTCAGTGAACTGCCGCACAGTGCTGGCGGTGGTGTGGCGCCCACCCGCCGTATTCATCCGCAGCCCAACCAGCGTCATTGGATTGGACTCTGAAAAACAAAGCCGTCCACCAGCAAAAATTTCGTGGCCCACGGTGTGTGCAGCACCCCGTACTTTATTTTACGGATCGTTTTTTCATATTCACTCGGCAGCAAACCCTCATCTCCCTTGGGATGCAATTCAGGGCCAACTTCAAGACGCAGGGCTTTGCTTGACGTCCTGTTGGCGGCTCAAACTCCGTGAGTTTCGTCGCCATTGCCTTGGCAAAGGCACTCTCCGTGAACGATTTCAAAGCAAGCCATCCAAAAAATATTGGCAAAATATTATCCCTCGACGCCAACATCAGCCTCAAAAAGCCATTTTATTCTGCTACACTTGGGAGGCGTTCCAATGTCCGTTCCCCGAGGCAATCAGATATCGCTGCATTGAAAGGGGTCACTCCGCCTGCGTATATTTCCCGAACAACTTTCACAGGCTTGTGGGACGGATCCTCAGAATACCGTGGCGACTCACCTCCCTGTGAAAAGTACTCCTTCGCAGTTCCCTCGTTGATCGATTGCAATGCAAACTTCACCGCTCCACAGCGTCCATTAAACGCCTCCTCATCAAAGACGTGACGTGGAATCGGTCCCAAAAGATGCATTTGTTTTTGACCTCTTTCCAGCATTCCGCTTGTTTCTCTTTGGTCCCACCACGCGCCATCCAGGCGCACATCGCCTTCACATCCACCTCGTCGGGGCAATTCACGATGGTTCGCGCGGCTTGCAGTTGCTTCGCCCACTCATCATAGTTGGCTACCTTTGGAATGACACCACAATCATGCCCCATCCAGAAGTAGGCGCAAAATGTCTCGGTGGCGGCGTTCCCTCCTTTGCCACACCGTAGATAATATACACATTCCTCCCATGCCCCCTCAAACTTCTCAACTCCGAGACGCACATTTCCTCATCGCTGCATCTTGTCACCGCTCTGGTGGTCTTGTCAGACACGCACGCACCTCGTCCACCAAAACAGTGAACTACCACTTGTAGTTTCTCGGCATCGCAGT
>NW_001849151.1:0-3322 GCF_000209065.1 Trypanosoma cruzi | reverse complement strand
GACGGTGGACGGATTCGTCGCGTTGCGCACCCACGTCGCGTTGCTCAGCATCGCTCCCCACGGACCACCGAACCCGCTCGGCTGCACCGTCGACACCGGCACGAAGCTCAGGTGCGTGCCGAGCTGCGGGTCGCGTGCCCACCGAAACGGCGGCGGCAGCGCCACCATCAGCCGCGTCGGGACGGCGCTCCCACTGCCGCGAATGTCGTTCTGCGTCAGGCTCCCACCAGCAGCCGTCGTCGTCACGGTGAGTGTAGGGCACGCCACGTCGCTCCACCACAGCGTGCTGCTCACCGACGCCGTCGGGGTCCGCGTGGGCGGCAGCGCCACCGTCTCCGTCACCTGCAGGGTCTTCGTCGGCCCGTACCGCGTCGGACTGTAGCGCGTCGTGCTTAGACTCGGCGTCCACGTTGTTGTCAGGCTGTGCGTCTCCGTCAGCGTCGCCGTGTGGCTCAACAGCGGCATGCCAGGCGTGCGGTTGCACCCGTCCACGTGCGGCAGGTACACCGGCAGGCAGTCGCGCCCGTACCCGCCCTCAGCACAGCGGCAGCCGCACGACCCCGACATCGCCCTCGTCGCAGCTGCAAAGCAGCGCACGTCGGCGTCGCACACGCCACACGCCACGGGGCGGAATTCCCCGATGATGCCGGCGGACCTGTAGTGCATCGGCTGCAGCGCCTGCCCGTTCAGCGTCAGGCATCCCACAACAAACTTCCGGCCGGCACCCACAAGCGCAACGGTGCCATCCATCACAACGGGCCCGCTGCCGGCGTTCCCGTGGAGCGTCAGCGTGCTCTGCACGAGGTCCGCACGGCGCGGGTACGACGGCAGCGACAGAAGCCTGCCACTGATGCTGTTGCCGCGCACCGAAAGCCACGAACCAGACGCAAACGACGCCGACCCCCGCAGCTCCAGCAGCGCGCCATCCGTCAGCACACCGACGTTGTCGTTCACCACGACGGCGGACGCGTCGGCCTCCGCCCCGCTGCCAAACACCAACCCATGCGCGGCGTACACCTGGCTCCCCGACACGCGCAGCACAGCGCCCCCAGACGCAACCACGCGCGCACTCGCGTACAACGCATATTCACCACCGAACACGGCCGCGTCCAGCGCGACACCGCCACCGACAAGCTCCAGCACAGCGCCGTCCACCACCACCGTCCGCCCACCTGTCATCACGGTCACGAGAGCAACGCCGGACACAACCAGCACGGACCGCACGAGCCGCAGGCCCGACAGCACCAGCACCGGTGCGTACGGCGAGGACTGCGAGCCGGGAAGATACACAAGCGGCGTCGGCCTCGCGGCAACCAGCAGGGAGTCCGTCACCGTCAGCACTGACCCCGCAGGGAACGTGCCGCTCAGCACAAGCGCACCGTTCAGCGCCTCCACATCGCACACGGACAGCTCCACCGGCCCGCCCTCGTCGCTCCCTGCCGCCACCGCACCGCGCAACGCTCCACCGCCCATCACGTACAGCACGGCACCGTTCAGCAGCGACACGTTCTGCACAACGATCCGCACGCCGTCTCGCGCCATCCACGGCACGTAGAGCACAGGACTCACGCCGTCCAGCACAACGTGGCGCAGCGCCACCTCGCTCGCGCCGGCAGGCACAACGAACACCGACTGAACCGTCAAGTTCTCGCGGACGAACACACTCGGCGCAGTGCCCACAGCGGGCGGCAGCGCGGGAGCTCCCACAGGCACGCACGCCTCGCCGTACCCGCCGCTGCCGCACAAGCACACGCACACACCGTTCGTCATGCTCGCAGACGCCGTCCCGGGCGCGTAGCAGTGCGTGTCCCTGTCGCAGTCGCCGCACCCAGCAACGTCGATGCGCCCAGCGTCGCCAAAACCAGCCGCCGCGTACTCCTCCGCCGTCGACAGGACACGTCCACCCGCGTCGTTGCACGCCACCCTCACATGCGCCCCAGCCGCAAGCGACAGGCTCAGCGACAGCATCCGCGGCAGCAGCGCTCGGTTGCGCACAAAGCTCAGCGTGCTCCCAGCAGCGGTCACGGCGCCAGCAGCGTAGAGCATCTCCCTCGAGACACCGTCGTGTATGTTGCCCTTCGCCAGCAGCATCGACCCGTCGGCCAGACTCACCGTCGAATAAAACGCCACCGCGTATTCCTCCGTCGACAAGAATTCGCTCCGCACAAGCGCCACAGCGGAGTCCGACACGCTCACAGCCCCACGTACAGACACCGCGTGCTTGCAAAGCAGGAAGCCGCTGTCAACAAACGCCACCACGGAGCCGCCACTCGCCGCAACGCCGCCCTCCACCAACACGCACAGCCCCAGCGCCGTCTGCACCAACAGCCTGTCCACGTACAGCGCACCGCGCGACGACAGCGCCACGCCGCCAACAAACAACAAGCCAACAGCGTCGCCGAACACAGCCGCCACATGCGTGCGCGCGATGGTCAGCACGCTACCCGTCAGATTCACGTTGTGCACCACGAGGCACGCGGAGAGGTCGCCAAGGTCGTAGTCGCCGTGGTACGCAACACGCTTCTCTGCGATCAGCACCGAGTCCACCACAGTGACGCGCGAGTCCGGCGAAAACCGGCTCGCCACCACCACGCCGCCGCCGGAGCGCGACTCAAGCCCGCTCAACAAAACATCGACGCGCTCGCCAGCAGGCGGGTCGGACCGCCACCCGACAACGTACAGGCTCGCTCCGCCAAAAAACGTGCAGTTCGCCAGCGTCACGTTGCGCACGCTCCCTGACATCGACTCCACGTCCACCACGACGTCTGCCGCAAAGGTCACACCAACGTAGCACACCACCGACGTCCCGAGACCGGCGTTCACCTTCACACCCACACGCACATCCCGCACGCACAAGTCGGCGCCGTCAGTGCTCGGTGGCTCGGGGACAGCAACGGGCAGGCACGCATCGCCGTGGCCGCCCTCCGCGCACCTGCAGGCGCAGCCATCACTCGAGGCCGTCGTCGTGTAGGAGGGGAAGCACGACGCCGCAAGGGCGCATGGATCGCTGCAGGTCAGAATAGTGGCATTGTACACGGACGGGATGCTGTATTGCACTCCCTCCTCGCCGTTCACAGTGTTGCACGCGGCCACAATCGCTCCGTTTGTGAGTTCTCTGGGAGCTGCAGGTATCCACAGAACTGTCGGCGTGCCAGCGCTGGACATGAATCGGTTGCCGGACACAAACACCGTGGAGCCACGGAGATTCAATTTGAGGTTAAAAACAGCAAAAGCTTCCAATGGGGATTCACGGCAGAGGTTGCCGCTCACCTGCAGCCAGGAGTTGTAGTAAATTTGGAAAATGGATCTTGAGATAAACACA
>NW_001849150.1:21439-23019 GCF_000209065.1 Trypanosoma cruzi | reverse complement strand
GTACGCCCTCAACTCCCGCTGACAGCAGTGCCCACAGTACGCCCTCAGCTCCCGCTGACAGCAGTGCCCACAGTACGCCCTTGACTCCCGCTGACAACGGTGCCCACAGTACGCCCTCAACTCCCGCTGACAACGGTGCCCACAGTACGCCCTCGACTCCCGCTGACAGCAGTGCCCACAGTACGCCCTCAACTCCCGCTGACAACGGTGCCCACAGTACGCCCTCGACTCCCGCTGACAGCAGTGCCCACAGTACGCCCTCAGCTCCCGCTGACAGCAGTGCCCACAGTACGCCCTCAACTCCCGCTGACAACGGTGCCCACAGTACGCCCTCGACTCCCGCTGACAGCAGTGCCCACAGTACGCCCTCAGCTCCCGCTGACAGCAGTGCCCACAGTACGCCCTCAGCTCCCGCTGACAGCAGTGCCCACAGTACGCCCTCAACTCCCGCTGACAGCAGTGCCCACAGTACGCCCTCGACTCCCGCTGACAGCAGTGCCCACAGTACGCCCTCAGCTCCCGCTGACAGCAGTGCCCACAGTACGCCCTCAACTCCCGCTGACAACGGTGCCCACAGTACGCCCTCAACTCCCGCTGACAACGGTGCCCACAGTACGCCCTCGACTCCCGCTGACAGCAGTGCCCACAGTACGCCCTTGACTCCCGCTGACAGCAGTGCCCACAGTACGCCCTTGACTCCCGCTGACAACGGTGCCCACAGTACGCCCTCAACTCCCGCTGACAGCAGTGCCCACAGTACGCCCTCGACTCCCGCTGACAGCAGTGCCCACAGTACGCCCTCAACTCCCGCTGACAACGGTGCCCACAGTACGCCCTCGACTCCCGCTGACAGCAGTGCCCACAGTACGCCCTCAGCTCCCGCTGACAGCAGTGCCCACAGTACGCCCTCAACTCCCGCTGACAGCAGTGCCCACAGTACGCCCTCAACTCCCGCTGACAACAGTGCCCACAGTACGCCCTCGACTCCCGCTGGCCACGGTGCCACGGGTATGGTTTTGTTTTTTCCCGATGGCGCTGCATTTTCGGCCTTTTCGGACGGAGGGCTTCTTTTGTGTGCGGGTGCTTTGCTGCTGCACGTGTTCGTTATGGCAGTTTTTTTCTGATGTAGTGGGAGAGTCTCCTGACAAATGTGGATAAATTCATAATTGTGCTGTGAACCGTTTGGGTAAATGTGTGTGTGCGCTCTCATAACAAGGAAATGATTTCCAGTAATGTTTTTGTTTTATGTTCTCGAACTTTTTGAACAAATCTGCGGACAGACGGTGATGAGTAATTTGAATTTGTTTTTCAGCGTGTTTTTGTCACTGACCCTTTGTTTAAGTGGAGACCGCGTTGGAATGCGGTGAGGGCATTTCTCTGTTTTGTTTTTCCCCTTTTTTTTTTTTCCTTTGTGTTTCTTCAATTTGACGGTTTGCACGCTGTACGGTGACGCGTTTTCCCTTGTGACATAAGGGCCAACTGCTTCACAGTGGCACGAGGGCCTGCTATCACGACGAGGCATTCAGCGACAGGGTCGCCAGTAAATCACTTTGTGTGGCGCACCTCGAGGAGGTGTCTGG
>NW_001849150.1:11523-21339 GCF_000209065.1 Trypanosoma cruzi | reverse complement strand
GAGATGCCTGTGGAGACAGCGACTTTGCGGGGCTCTCTCTCGGCCGTCGTCATTCAACAATCCATTGCGCAGCAGGTTGCCACGAACACCAGCACCGATGTTTGTTTGTTTTCCCACTCTTACCAGCGCGTCTAGCTATACAATGCCATCTGGGTGCCGAGGAGGCGGTTGGGCGGCGACAGGAGTTTCCTGCTATGAAGCAACTGCCATTGGGAGAACATTTCGCTGCGTAGATCTTCCTCAATGCCCAGCCGTTGGCGCGCAGCGGAGGTGCCTGGGCATTCTAGAAGCAGATGGCGAAAGGTTTCCTGCGGGTCAACTGGCGTGCCTGTGGAAGTTGACTGATCCTGCGGTGGCAGAGACCGCTTCCTGGCACCACAGAGCGAGTAGCGGTGAGTGTCTTGGCGAATGGTACGACGCCACTTGTTGCTGGGCTGGGTAGTAAAGCATGTCAGCGGGTCCGTGTGCCATATGGGCGCCATTCCATGTTCCGTGTGTTGTCCGCTTGCCATGGTCTGCGTCGCATGCTGAGCCGCAGGCTCGTCAACATGCACTGCACAATGTCCGCAACAAAACTGCCGGTGCACGGACCGGCCGGCACGCATCAGTGTCAAGAGACGCTGCCCGATCCGGTCCTCCGTCCAGTCGGTCTGGCGGAACGGGTCCTTGTTGAGGGCCGCTAGGAGAGACTGGCTTTGTGTCGCCACAAGCAGGGTTTTTACGCCTGTGCTGGATCCGAGGGATAATCAGCCTGTCCAGGGCCAGGAGCAGCGCACTGGATTCCGTCCTGCAGCTTCAAGGGCGTGTGCCGCAGTTGTTACTTACTTTCTCTATTATCTGCGAGGAATGCAGGGATGAAGGCGGTATGACAACCCCAGCTGAATTGGGAACATAGACATCGTCATCCGTTGCGAGTATCCACGAGCGGTGGCTGTGCGGCGCTAGAGCCTCTTTACGGACTCTGCGCATTTCCCTTATCAGTTCTTTTTCGTCGGTGATCGAGTGCTCCATCGGAAGTTCCACACCGATGGTGACCCGGTGAGCGGAGGCCGCAAACCAGGGAGGAATGGAGCCACGAAAGAACTGCCCTTCGCGTGGTGAGTCCTCGGTGATGCCGTAGCCGTTTGCGTATGCGTCTACAAAGGCATATAGCTCGTGCCGAGATAGTGGCGGGACGCGGAAACCTGCGCGAGGCGAAGGCTCAGACGTTGATTTCCGCTTCCAGTCCATCTGACATGTGCGTGTGTTATCAAACATGGAGAGCCGCACGCAGACGGACAACATGGAGCGGCGGTATATTTGCTTCTAGGAGTGCGGGTTCCCGCTGAACTTTGCTCGCAACTTCTCTGACAATGCGTGCCAGACCTGCGTACGTCTTTTGCATCTCATTCTTCGCTGAATCCTTTGCCAGTTCCCATATGAGCTCGCTGCCGTAGCGTAATTTGGAAGCACCGTATCCGATGATGAACGTGCGTGGGTCATGTGGAGATGGCCCCGCCTCTTTATGCGCAATGCGGCGTAGCTGCGATATCCGTCGCGATGTGGCTGCACAGTGCTTGGAGGTCGCCACATTTGCCGCCAGTCGCGGATCGAGATCCATGCCGAGAAGCTTCGTAGTTCGCGACGCCCCCATGGTGATGACTGGAATTTTACATCCAGCCACTTCCAGGGGCCACTTTCCTTCACGATCATAGTTTGACTCCGTGTGCGTGGAGAGTGTGGGCCAAGCGGCTTTGCACTTTGACGGGTTGATGGCCAGGCCATTTTACTGACCCCGCGCGTGCAGTTTTTCGAGGACCGTGTTGACTGCAGGAATGGTGTCCTCCCGAGAGTGGCCGTTGATTACAATGGAGAGATCATCCGCGTGCATGTCTGCTGTGACGCCTGAGAAGCTGTTCAGCAGATTGAGAGGTGGGTGTACGTAAAGGGAGAACAAAAATGTGTTCCCAATACGGACCCTTGAGGAACTCCTCGCAGCGTGGAAGACCGATCGCTGTGTCTGTTGCCAACTCGTGTCTTCGCGTAGCGGCCACGCAGAAAGTTTCTAAGCCACCTTCTACAGTTCACCCCCGGAATATTGGCCGGCAAGCGACTGAGGACTCGATGACCAATGAACTCAAAGGCCTTGCTGGAGTCTACCAGCACCAACGGAGCCCGATGGGGTCTGCAGTGGAGCTGGCTTCCAACACCGCTCTTCTTTGGAAGGTTCACTTGGAATTAATCGTTTCTGTTATGCTCAAATTCGTTTATCAGGTGTGCCAGCTGCATCGTCGTGGTACGCATACTACGGCACGCATACTGGTGCGGACGAGGCGTCCACAGCCAAAGCAGTCTCCTCAATGCCATTTTCTCAGCAACCTTACCCACGATGGAAGGAAGGCTGATTGGTCGATATGACTCCATTAGCGCCGGCGAATGACCGGGTTTCAGGACTGGGACGATGGTGGCTCGTCGCCACTGGACCGGAATCGTGCCGGCTGTCCGGCTGTGGTTGATGCGACGGAGAGGGAATCGGAGACACTTCGTCGAAAGGTGTCGTAGCGCCTCGCTGTAGACTTCTTCCGGTCCGAGGCCTTGCCGTACGGTGTGCTACGCAGCGCTGCACGCAGTTCCGCTTGATTAAAAGAGGCAGCCAGAGAGAGGGGAGAGAAGGAACCTATCGAAGATGAGGCGGCCGACTCGTTGTTGTTCTGCGGCCTAAGAAGGGAATGGAGAAGAAATACACAAAGACTTGTTTTCCCCGTTATTTCCCGTTGGAAAACCCAATCGCCTTGCGAGGTGGGGAGGAATCCAAGATTGAGCGCATCCGCTGCTCTCCTTGCTGTCCTGAAATTATTCTTGCGGCCATCGTACATCAACGCCGTTGTGGGAGACGGAATTGATGTCTTTTTACGTCCGGAATCGTTTTTTAGGCGAGTGGTTTGCCTGGGTTTAACTTTCTGATGCGACGCCGATATTTGCTGCGCGAGCGCTCACGGAGTAGGAGGAAGAATTGGCTCCTTGTCCGTTGCGTCTCTGCTTCACGGTCGGGCGTCGGTAACTGCAGACGGCGGGCCTTGCTGTCGGTAGCAATCCGCTCTGCTTTCGCAAGGGTGTCACCCCGGAGCTTGGGATCATCCTTGTGCATGCCGCGGGGTCAATTTTGTCGAGGTGAAACTGCAAGTGCTCTCGTAAAAGCTTTAATGCCGGTTGCCTTTTATGGTCGCATGCTGGAAGTTGTGCGTCGAGGTCGTTGGCGAAGGAATCCCACTTGAACTTCCACCAGCTGTAGAAAACTCGACGTACCGAAGTGGGTGCCGAGGGTATGGTATCCTTAAATGCCTGATGCAGCGTGAATGTCAACACATAGTGGTCACTGAGCGGCGGCACATTGGCTGTCCAGTCGGGCACGGTAAGATGCCTTGACCATTTCCGGTCGATACAGGACCTCTCTCTTGCACCACGAGCACACTTTGTTTCACCAGGGGTGTTAACCAAGGCGGGTCCTGCATCCGTGCGCGGTTGTATAAAATTCAACAGCGGAGTTGCTTGGAGGGGTCTCCAGGAAGGGCTCCCACCGTGGGCGACGCACGTTGAAATCTCCACACGGAATGAGCGGCGAAGAGACCGAGAGGCAGTTCAGCAACCGCCTAAAGGTTGTGTCAGTTGCGGCGGTGGTCTCATATAGGTGCTCGCTACAATAAGATCACGGTTCTGGCCCAGCGCGACCCGGACCACCACCACTTCGAGGCTGGAATCACGTTGAAGAGTGATGAGGGGCATACGCTTGGAGCGGAGAGTTTTTCCTCACCAGCACCGCTGCAACACCTTTCTTGCGGATACGTGATTGTGCATGGAGCACATACTCTCCAGTATGCATGCTGGCGATCTGCTCCGACGACTTCCGGGTCTCCTGGATGGCTATCATGTCTGCTCCTTGCGCCGTTATTGTTGCGAGTTTGGCCGGCGTCAGTGAGGGAACGGTCATCTGGAGTGCTGCTATGGGGCTCGGGCTCCGCTCAATGTCTCCGCCTCGCAGTAGCTTTTGCCTCTGTGCGTCACTTACGGCACGCAGACGACATGTGTAGCGCTGGTAAGCGCCGACGAAATCCGGCAGCAGTGAAACCCGCTCGTCCGTCGCATCGTCTGAATCCCACTTGCTGCGATCCCCACTGCTGTCCGCACACTTCGTGCTTGCGTGCCCCCTGGTGACCGGGATATGGTTTGGCCCTTCGCGCTGTATGCGCTTGAATTGTCCTTTCGCGACTCTTCGCTTGTCTTGGCACCTGGCCCCGGCGGTGTATTGAATGCGTTGCTGCGCCATCTTGTACCCGCAGCCCGCTGCTCGCTCAGAACGATGAGTAGCACCTCCCTTGCTGACGGTAGCCTGCGAAGTTCCTGGGAAACGGGGGACACTACTCGCATCCGCAGACACGGGAAGAACGCATGCCGCACGGAGATTTGTCGGCCCCTCCCGCTGCTCTCTGTCCTGCTAGGAGTGAGCGAAGGACTGGTCCACCGCCGCCTGTCAGCGCTGCTGGCACGCCACCGAAGTCAGCCTTTATCCACGCCACGACGCACGGTCTCCGACGTGGTGACGCCTGTCCGTGACAAAACGGCACGAGGGCTGAGCGAGCGCATCGCTGTGGAGTGCGAGCGTCGCAGGGGCGGCGTCCCGCGCTGCACCGTCGCCGTCGCCGCTCTCTCGCAGTCCCGACCGGCATCTCGACTGCGTTCGACACCGTTGACGATGGGCGACTGCTGGCCGGGCTCGGCGGGCTCCCGCGCCTGTGCTGTCGAGCCCAACACTGGTTGCGCAGCCACCTGGGAGGCGGCCACGTTGTGGTGAGTGATCGCGAACAATATTTCCGACAGCAGCTCCCTTTAGCCGGGGCAGCCCAATGCAGCACGTGGATAACACTGGTCCGAGGAACACTTGTTTGGACGGGTGTGAGCTGCTGCCGTGCGTGGTGCGTGGACTATTTGATTGTGTGGGGAGGTGCATGGAGTGACGAATACTTCTGTTTGGCATGTCGCGGTGTGTCGGAATGATGTTCGGAAAACATGTGAGGGGTGTTGTTTGTAGTTTGTGTGTCTTCTCTGGTGGAGCCGACATGTGTGCGGGGATTGTGGCATTGCTGGCTGACGGTTCCACGTCACTTTTCAGCATTCCTGGATGTGCTGAGGAATGACGGCTGGCGACCAGCGTGTTGGCACTGCCGGTGGGAATAAGTACACGAGGAATTGGCCATTTTCTCTTTCCCATGCTGGAGCCGATGAACTGGCACGAGGGCACCGGCTGCAGGCTGCCTGCCAGCACGTGTGAGCAGCGGATGCATGCACACACAGACGCTCATCGCAAGAGCTTGTGTGATCACAGTGGCTTTTGTGGCGTGTTTTTGTGGGCGTCAGCCCGTCGGAGAATGTGTGAATCAAACGGCTGACGGAACACGAGGAAAATAAGTGCGTGCACTGTGCCGTGTTTCAGCGTCGATGGCAGAGCGGCAGGAGGTCCGTGCTGGCAACCGAGATCTTTGCGTCGCGAGGGATGTCCGTGTTGATTTTGGATCGTCGAGGGTGAAATGAATTTGCTGCTGCCCGTGTGTGTGACGACTCCGGCAGAGGGCGAACACAAAAGGGAGGGATGCAGGCGCTGCGTGTGTGTGTGCAGGTGCCATGCAACAACGTCACAACAAACATGCTGCGACTCGGTGACCCTTACATCGTTGTGGTCCTCACGAACAGCCGAGGCACAGCCCGCATCGATGCACTTAGTGGACGGAGTGAGGCATCTTTTGAGGCGCAGCAGGGAGCAGGATGTGTTGACGCAGCCACGACGTGCATGGAGTGTCACGACGGCACAGCCGGCTGTGGCTGGTGGAATATTTACTTCTCGGAGGCAACAGAGAGAGAGAGAGAGAGCTGCTCCTGCTGCCGCTGGCGTCGTTGCTGCCTTTTGTGGCCTCCCATGCCGATTATTGTCTGTCCGCTGATCATGGGTGGTGTGCCTCCACTAGTGACGTCGTCTGCAGGCATTTCACAGCACCAATGAAACACACATCACGTCGCATGCTTTGGCTGTGGGTATGGTGTCGTGAGTGCAGCCGGCATTATTTTGCCCGACTCCTTTTCACTGCTTTGCGACGAATAGATGCGTCGCCGCCCGAGTCATTCACTGCAGCTCCGTGTGTTGTACTGCCAGCACAATACTCTCGTGTTGTCTGACGCCTGGCTGACAGTCAAGCACCACTGCGCTGGGGCATGCAGGGATGTGGACTGCCGCTCACGGTGTTGGGCACCGCTGTTTGGATGCGGCGGCCACACGAGCGGATGTATTGTGGCACAATGAAATGCGTGAAATACGCGGAATCACAGCGGCTGCAATAATATCAGCGGTGTGGCACCACGGAGTATGTGTGAGGGGGTGATGCATGATGAATCACAGTGGGCGGCATGCGAGGGAAGTGCACCGCGACGGAGCGTCACCCCGCCCTCAGCCTGCAGGGGAATGTACGCCCACAAGAATATATGGACGAGGCACCACCAAACACACATGCCCTTCTGTGCACCAATAAATAGGAGCGAAGGTGCGTTCTGGTGCGTGGGAGTCCACTCACATATTCTCATTTCCACCGCAATAAACGGTGAGGAATCAGGTGCCATAGCAACGAAGGAGGAAATAAAAACATCTATTGCAGCACTTTTACCAGCGAAAAGCAGGAACAACACAAATTGAATTATTGGCTGCACCAACACAATAAAAATTCACAAGAGAAGGAAACAGTTGTGCACACTGCAGGAACCCCAACACACGATGCAGGCATGAAGGTCTACCCTCCGCAAAAACAATAACAACATATGCAGACACCTTCCACCCTCCAAAAAGAAACACGAATAAATGGCTGCTTTATTCCATTCCTTGCGCTTGACTTTGCGTGTGCGGCTGCTGCGGTGGTGGCTGCGCTTCCCGTGGACCAGCAATCCACGTGGTGTGCGTTGATCTCTCCTTTTCATGGTTACTTTGCTGTTGTGTTGCTGTGGGCGCTGCACCTATTCTCGTGTGTGTGTGCGTACCCCCCATGAGGGGTGCAGACACGACGGACCGCTCTCGCCGTGTGTACATGCGGTGGAGCCTTGTGTGCCGCTCCTGTTTGCTTCTCCCTCTTCCATCTGTGTGTTGGTGTTGCGGCAGGGCTGCGTGTGTGTGTGCCTGTTGCCGTGGATTGGAGTGTGTGTCGTGCGTGGTGTGCGGCGTACGGTGCATGCCTGGCTGCTGCCCTCTCCTCATGTGGTGTGTCCTCTGTGTGTGTCTGCCGCACCTCTCGTCTCCCCTGTTGCTCTCCATGTCCCTCACTGTGCAGATCAGCTCCACACCACCGAACGACCACACTCACGATGACGACGTGCCGTCTGCTGTGCGCCCTGTTGGTGCTTGCCCTGTGCTGCTGCCCGTCCGTGTGTGTGACAGCAACTGGTAAAGAACAAGATGGGGTCAACGGTTCAACGGCTGCTCAGCCACCGGGAGCAGGTGGTTTAGGGGCAAAAAATACGTTCGCGGCGTCAATTTCAACGGTTCCGGCCGATGCGTTACCGTCAAAGACTCCGGGGACCGGTACGGTAGAAATTCCGGGGAACAATGCGGAACAGCCACATGGTACGTCTGGTTTGCAAGGGGCAGGAGATGCGGCGAGCCTTGATGAACAGGAACCAATTACGGAGTCCAGTAGGTCAGACTCAGCAGAACCGACTGAAAAGGTACAGGAACGGGAACCAATTTCCGGGACCGGTGGGACAGAGCCGCTGAAACAGTCCAGTACTGGACAGACACAAAGTGGAGACCCCACATCACAAGCATCAAGTGCGGGAACCGGTGTGCCAGGGAGTCCAGATACACCAAGTCTGGAGTCTATTCCAAAACAGGAACAGGCACCAGGTGGGTCCGATGGGTCGTCAGGTGGGTCGGTTAACCCAACTACATCGTCAAGTTCCGTGACCGCTTCTGTACCGGCACAAAGTCAGAAGGAACATGCGCCAACAACAACAACCACTACTACGACAAAAGCACCAACTACCACCACCACTACGACTACGGAGACGCCTAGTACTACGACCACCCGCGCACCGTCACGTCTTCGCGAAATCGACGGCTGCCTCAGCAGCTCTGCGTGGGTGTGTGCCCCGCTGCTGCTCGCCGTATCCGCGCTGGCGTACACCGCTCTGGGCTGAAGAATTGTGTGCGGGCTGTGCGTGCCAGCACTCAACCGCGGGGACTTGTGTGCGTCTACTGTGGTCCGATGTACTAAACAGGATAAACTAATGATTGTGTTTTGCTTCACTTGCTTCCGCTGCCCTGCTGTGTGCTCCTTGCCGCTCCCCGCATCCGTCACGCTGAACGCACCCCAGACACACTCATATGCATGGCACGCACACAACTGTTTGCGTGGAGCCACATTTGAGGATGGGTGCGTGCGCGCTGGAGCCATACTGTGCAGCCCTTTGTTTTGTGTGTTCACATTTTTTACTTCATTGCTGTTTGTTTACCTGTGTTTTGTTTCTAATTGTGTTTTGTGTGTTTTCTGTTTGCTTGCTGCGGGGCGTTGTGTGTTTTTGCCCTTTCACTGATTCCAACTGCCTCATGGTGTGTGTGCGCTGCCGCTGCTGGGCTGCTGCCATTTGTGACTGTGCGGTGGCTGTGTTTGTTGTAGCGGCCGTGTCTCTCCTTTTGCTTCCGCTCTGCGTTGACGGGGAGTTGGTTTGTGCTGAAGGCTGCAGGCAAGTGACAGGAGTGATGGCGATGATGATGACTGGCCGTGTGCTGCTGGTGTGTGCCCTCTGCGTGCTGTGGTGCGGTGCCGGCGGCGGTGTCTGTGATGACAAACCGCAGGCTTTACTTTCTGGCTCTGGTGGCGGCATGGTTGTTGGCAATGGTGCTGGCCAAAGTCGTGGAGCTGGCAATTCTGTCACAGAAGAAGGTGTTGAGAGAGAGGGGGATGATCGAACGAGTGACGGTGGTCCTGCTAGAAGTGAGGGCCAACAGCTGCAGGAAACTGTTCCGGGTAAACCGGCAGGAGTCGAAAATACAAGCAATTTAAATTTGCTGGCAGGGAAAGGAACAACTCCTCCTCCTCCTCCACCAGGAAAGCCGAATAATTTGCCGAAGCCAACGGATCCCGATGTATCAGCAACCCTCGGTACGACGACAGGACTACAATCAGCGCAGCAGCTGCAGTCACAATCGCCGGCGGGTGAAGAACCAACAGCGACAGGCGACAGTTCGCCAGGGCCAGGAACGGCAGCCGCATCAGATGCCACGCGGAGCACACCAGCAGGGGGTGGCGCTGAGCCAACATCCCCATCCCCAGGTGGGTCGGTTAACCCAGCTGCAGCATCAAGTTCCGTGACCGCTTCTGTACCGGCACAAAATCGGAAGGAACATGCGCCAACAACAACAACCACTACTACGACAAAAGCACCAACTACCACCACCACTACGACTACGGAGGCGCCAACCACAACGACCACCCGCGCACCGTCACGTCTTCGCGAAATCGACGGCAGCCTCAGCAGCTCTGCGTGGGTGTGTGCCCCGCTGCTGCTCGCCGTATCCGCGCTGGCGTACACCACTCTGGGCTGAAGAATTGTGTGTGGGCTGTGCGTGCCAGCACTCAACCGCGGGGACTTGTGTGCGTCTACTGTGGTCCGATGTACTAAACAGGATGAACTAATGATTGTGTTTTGCTTCACTTGCTTCCGCTGCCCTGCTGTGTGCTCCTTGCCGCTCCCCGCATCCGTCACGTTGAACGCACCCCAGACACACTCATATGCGTGGCACGCACA
>NW_001849150.1:9091-11423 GCF_000209065.1 Trypanosoma cruzi | reverse complement strand
CAAGTCAAGAGGTGAAAGAGCCTGAAAACAAGCTGATATCAGTGAAGGACCGGCAGTCGCATGACAACGAAGGCTTACAGCCACCATCATTGAATGGCACTCATGAAGCTGAAACGATAACACCATCAGAAGACAGTTTGCAAGTAAATAAAGACAAACAAGATTTGCCGAGTCCCTTGCAGCTTCCATTACCCAACAGCGCAGCGGATGGAAACCCATCATCCACATCTGCAGCTGGCCGTGGTGACGAGAAAAGTCACGAAAACGGCAATGGCACGAGGAATTCTCAGCAGTCTGTCGCAGAAGACATTGAACAGAACAAAGACGCCGGCGAAAAAGTTGTCGCACCAACGGGTGGAGAGGAAGATTCACGATTGCCGGTTATGACGGTTGAAGAAATGCGTGGTGCAACAACGAAGGGCAACAGCGGCAGCAGCACCACGGCAGCTACGGCCATGCAGTTTGACACTGGCACAGAAGGCACTCCAACCAACAATCATCCGAACCGACCCTCCACTGACAGCGACACACCACCCGGAAGTATTTCCGATGGTGAAGCTGCATCAGCCAACAAATACGATACGGTCTCTCAGAGTGCGGGATCCACAACAGCGCCCACCACAAACGCTAAAACAGGTGAAACGGCTATGCCTGGCAGCAGTGACAGCGGCACCGCGGTGTCCCACACCACCTCCCCTCTTTTGCTTCTTCTTGTTGCGTGTGCGGCTGCGGCTGCGGTGGTGGCTGCGTGAGAGTGAGGGAGAGAGAGCCGTGCACCGCCCGCACACACACTCGTCCTTCTCTCTCTCTGTGTGTGTCCCCTTGCATGGACTCTCGCCCTCACCTCATCCCACGAAGAACACACATAATGTGCCCATTGTATATATGCATGCACACCCATGCAGGCCCGTTGGTGCTCTCTTTTGCAGCACACGCACCGTTGTCGTCCTGCCTGGCTGCATGGGTGGAGCACCGTAACTGTTTTTTTGTTTCCGTTGCATTGAGTGGGCGACCCTTCTCTCTCTCTCCCTGTGTGTGTGTTTTGCTTTACGGGAGCAATGAGAGTGTGTGCGCTGGTCGTCCCACCTGTTGCTGCGCGTCCCCACTGCTGGGTGGACGCCCCCACGCTTCGGCTTTTTTTGTTGGTATTTTTTATCCTCAGCCTGTGTTGTGGTTGAGTGCACCCATCCTACTTTTTTTGATTGCTGGTTTGCCTTGACTGCGGACGCCTGATTCCTCCTTGTGTGTTCCCACATTGTTTTGTTTCTCCTTCTAAAAGTGTCAGCCACTCGTATCCTTGTAAAGCCACCACGTCCTTCTCTTTTCCACATACGCCATGCGTCAGTTGATCCACGGCACCCCACGGTCTGCAGCGCTGCTGAAGCTGCTTGTGATGATGCCTGCGACGTGAATTGCCAGCGAGTGCTTTGCTGCCACCCTGACGTATCCTTTGCTTCCTTGACGATGTAGGGCGTACCGACGGCGCGTGGGCGTCTGTGGCGCTGGTGGGGCACGTGCGTCTCAAACCGTATGATGCGTCGCAGGTGTGCAGCGTCGTTTCGAAGCACCAATGGGCGTTTCTACTCATCATGGCGTCCACAACGGACCCGGATGGCAGCAGGTGGCACTGCGATTCCTCCTGGTCTTGCACAGCGACTTCGTTGGACGGCGCGCCTGATTTGCAGCACTTGGGGCTTTTGTGGGAGAAGGTGGGAGGCTGAGGGCATGAGGACTGAATTGTTTTGAGTGGCAGCGTTCCGTTGACTTGCGGCCAGTCGTTGCACTCTTTTGGGGTTTGGCGGCCCGTCTCTTTTGTTTACTTCCCACCGCAGCACGTGGACAACACTGGTCCGAGGAACACTTGTTTAGACGGGTGTGAGCTGCTGCCGTGCGTGGTGCATGGACTATTTGATTGTGTGGGGAGGTGCATGGAGTGACGAATACTTCTGTTTGGCGTGTCGCGGTGTGTTGGAATGATGTTTGGATGACATGTGAGGGGTGTTGTTTGTAGTTTGTGTGTCTTCTCTGGTGGAGCCGACATGTGTGCGGGGATTGTGGCATTGCTGGCTGACGGTTCCACGTCACTTTTCAGCATTCCTGGATGTGCTGAGGAATGACGGCTGACGACCAGCGTGTTGGCACTGCCGGTGGGAATAAGTACACGAGGAATTGGCCATTTTCTCTTTCCCATGCTGGAACCGATGAACTGGCACGAGGGCACCGGCTGCAGGCTGCCTGCCAGCACGTGTGAGCAGCGGATCCATGCACACACAGACGCTCATCGCAAGAGCTTGTGCGATCACAGTGGCTTTTGTGGCGTGCTTTTGTGGGC
>NW_001849150.1:0-8991 GCF_000209065.1 Trypanosoma cruzi | reverse complement strand
GGCGTCGTTGCCGCTTTTTGTGGCCTCCCATGCCGATTATTGTCTGTCCGCTGATCATGGGTGGTGTGCCTCCACTAGTGACGTCGTCTGCAGGCATTTCACAGCACCAGTGAAACGCACATCACGTCGCATGCTTTGGCTGTGGATATGGTGTCGTGCATGCAGCCGGCATTATTTTGCCCGACTCCTTTTCACTGCCTTGCGACAAATAGATGCGTCGCCGCCCGAGTCATTCACTGCAGCTCCGTGTGTTGTACTGCCAGCACAATACTCTCGTGTTGTCTGACGCCTGGCTGACAGTCAAGCACCACTGCGTTGGGGCATGCAGGGATGTGGACTGCCGCTCACGGTGTTGGGCACCGCTGTTTGGATGCGGTGGCCACACGAGCGGATGTATTGTGGCACAATGAAATGCGCGAAATATGCGGAATCACAGCGGCTGCAATAATATCAACGGTGTGGCACCACGGAATGTGAGAGGAGGTGATGCATGATGAATCACAGTGGGCGGCATGCGAGGGAAGTGCACCGCGACGGAGCGTCACCCCGCCCTCAGCCTGCAGGGGAATGTACGCCCACAAGAATATATGGTCGAGGCACCACCAAACACACATGCCCTTCTGTGCGCCAATAAATAGGAGCGAAGGTGCGTTCTGGTGCGTGGGAGTCCACTCACATATTCTCATTTCCACCGCAATAAACGGTGAGGAATCAGGTGCCACAGCAACGAAGGAGGAAATAAAAACATCTATTGCAGCACTTTTACCAGCGAAAAGCAGGAACAACACAAATTGAATTATTGGCTGCACCAACACAATAAAAATTCACAAGAGAAGGAAACAGTTGTGCACACTGCAGGAACCCCCAACACACGATGCAGGCATGAAGGTTTACCCTCCGCAAAAACAATAACAACATATGCAGACACCTTCCACCCTCCAAAAAGAAACACGAATAAATGGCTGCTTTATTCCATTCGTTGCGCTTGACTTTGCGTGTGCGGCTGCTGTGGTGGTGGCTGCGCTTCCCGTGGACCAACAATCCACGTGGTGTGCGGGGATCTCTCCTTTTCATGGTTTCTTTGCTGTTGTGTTGCTGTGTGCGCTGCACCTATTCTCGTGTGTGTGTGCGTGTCCTCCGTGAGGGGTGCAGACACGACGGACCGCTCTCGCCGTATGTACATGCGGTGGAGCCTTGTGTGCCGCTCCTGTTTGCTTCTCTTTCCTCCATCTGTGTGTGTTGGTGTTGTGGCAGGGCTGTGTGTGTGTGTGTCTGTTGCCGTGGATTGGAGTGTGTGTTGTGCGTGGTGTGCGGCGTACGGTGCATGCCTGGCTGCTGCCCTCTCCTCATGTGGTTTGCCCTCTGTGTGTGTCTGCCGCACCTCTCGTCTCCCCTGTTGCTCTCCATGTCCCTCACCGTGCAGATCAGCTCCACACCACCGAACGACCACACTCACGATGACGACGTGCCGTCTGCTGTGCGCCCTGTTGGTGCTTGCCCTGTGCTGCTGCCCGTCTGTGTGCGTGACAGGGACTGGTAAAGAACAAGGTGGGGTCAACGGTTCAACGGCTGCTCAGCCACCGGGAGCAAGTGTTCCAGGACCCGGTGGGACAGGGTCGCGAAGTACGTCCAGTACTGCACAGACGCAAAGTGTGAACCCCACATCACAAGCATCAAGTGCGGGAACCGGTGTACGAGGGAGTCCAGATACAGAAAGTCTGGAGTCTATTCCAAAAGAGGAACAGGCAGCAGGTGGGTCCGATGGGTCAGGGTCGTCAGGTGGGTCGGTTAACCCAACTGCAGCATCAAGCTCCGTGACCGGTACGGTACCGGCAAAAAGTCAGAAGGAACATGCGCCAACAACAACAACCACTACTACGACAAAAGCACCAACTACCACCACCACTACGACGACGGAGGCGCCAACCACAACGACCACCCGCGCACCGTCACGTCTTCGCGAAATCGACGGCAGCCTCAGCAGCTCTGCGTGGGTGTGTGCCCCGCTGCTGCTCGCCGTATCCGCGCTGGCGTACACCGCTCTGGGCTGAAGAATTGTGTGCGGGCTGTGCGTGCCAGCACTCAACCGCGGGGACTTGTGTGCGTCTGCTGTGGTCCGATGTACTAAACAGGATAAACTAATGATTGTGTTTTGCTTCACTTGCTTCCGCTGCCCTGCTGTGTGCTCCTTGCCGCTCCCCGCATCCGTCACGTTGAACGCACCCCAGACACACTCATATGCATGGCACGCACACAACTGTTTGCGTGGAATCGCATTTGAGGATGGGTGCGTGCGCGCTGGAGCCATACTGTGCAGCCCTTTGTTTTGTGTATGTTCACATTTCTTACTTCATTGCTGTTCGTTTACCTGTGTTTTGTTTCTAATTGTTTTGTGTGTTTTCTGCTTACTTGCTGCGGGGCGTTGTGTGTTTTTGCCCTTTCACTGATTCCAACTGCCTCATGGTGTGTGTGCGCTGCCGCTGCTGGGCTGCTGCCATTTGTGACTGTGCGGTGGCTGTGCGTGGTGTAGCGGCCGTGTCTCTCCTTTTGCTTCCGCTCTGCGTTGACGGGGAGTTAGTTTGTGCTTAAAGCTACACGCAAGTGACAGGAGTGATGGCGATGATGATGACTGGCCGTGTGCTGCTGGTGTGTGTCCTCTGCGTGCTGTGGTGCGGTGCCGGCGGCGGTGGCTGTGATGACACACCGCAGGCTTTACTTTCTGGCTCTGGTGGCGGCACGGTTGTTGGTACTGGTGTTGGCCAAAGTGGTGGAGCTGACAATGCTTTGTTTGCTTCTGAAACTAATGGGGAAAGCGAGGGGCATCGTTTGGAAGGGACGGATTTTGGGCAAATAAACTCATCCCCTCGCGGTGGAACTGTGGGGCTAGAAAACAAGTTGGCAGTGATACCTGCGGGATCTCCGGTAACACGCAATCAATTGTTGTCGAATGAAGCGCTGTCTTTGCAGTCACCACCATCACCAAAACCATCAGCACCAGAATTACAGGATTTACCAGAAGGCCCAGCAGTATCCGGTGGCAGTCAAGGTGGTGGAGCTGACAATGCTGTTGGTGGTGTTGTTGGCCCCAGTGGAAGTTCTTCTGGAAGTGGTGTTAAATCTATGGTATCTGCTTCTTTTTCCGCCGGTACGCTTTCACCCCCTAATCCCGTTGACGGTGATGTTTTGCAGGGCGGCAAGGGTACGACAGCCACCCTGAGCATGGATTCTTCAGAAGAAAGTTTTAAGTCACAATCAGCAGAGCCCCCAGCACCCGCACAACCCAACTTGGATAGACAAGAGGCGTCAACATCTAATGCAGAAAACCATTCCTCTATTAAACCACACACCGCAGGAAATCAAGTTGTTAATGGCGGTGCAACTGGAAAGGAGAACAAGCAGAGGGCCGCAGTGACGGGGGGACCTTCCAGCGTCACACAATCAACAACATTGCAACCAGCTCCACAAGAACAACCAAAAACCGAACTAATAATAGTGCCCGCAGGAAAAGAACGCACAACAGACCCACATAGTCGAGAAAAAGAAGAAAGAGACTCCAAGAAAGCACCACCACCACCACCGGCAAATTCAGCAGGAGGAACTCCAGCAGCAAAAGACTTACAAATTTCAACAGAGGAAATGCACCAAACGTCACCGTCAGAAACCCAAAAAGAGCTTTTGGGGCAAGAAACGCCCTCAAAGGATGACGCAGAAGATCAAAACACTGAGGGCACAGCAACATCGGATTCGGTGAAGGACGAAGCTGCCAGCAGCTTAGTGGAAACAACAGCTTCACCCATCTCTACAAGTGGCGGTGCTGATACAAAGAGTGTAGCGAGTAAGGATGCTGATAATGCTCAACAGCCCAATCATAAAGAAACACACAAAGACCCCGAACCTCAAAATACGAATCCTGCTTTTACAGCCACTGAGGCACTACCACAAACAGCAATACCACTCACCACCGCTCCAACAGATGATAAGACCACACCTGGCGACAGTGACGGCAGCACCGCGGTGTCCCACACCACCTCCCCTCTTTTGCTTCTTCTTGTTGTTGCGTGTGCGGCTGCTGCTGCGGTGGTGGCCGCGTGAGAGTGAGGGAGAGAGAGCCGTGCACCGCCCGCACACACACTCGTCCTTCTCACTCACTCTCTGTGTGTGTCCCCTTGCATGGACTCTCGCCCTCACCTCATCCCACGAAGCACATACATAATGTGCCCATTGTATATATTGCATGCACACCCATGCAGGCCCGTTGGTGCTCTCTTTTGCACGACACGCACCGCTGCCGTCCTGCCTGGCTGCATGGGCGGAGCACCGTAACTGTTTCTGTTGTGTTTCCGTTGCATTGAGTGGGCGACCTCTCTCTCTCTCTCTCCTTGTGTGTGTGTTTTGCTTTACGGGAGCAATGAGAGTGTGTGCGCTGGTCGTCCCACCTGTTGCTGCGCGTCCCCACTGCTGGGTGGACGCCCCCACGCTTCGGCTTTTTTTGTTGGTATTTTTTATCCTCTGCCTGTGTTGTGGTTGAGTGCACCCATCCTACTTTTTTTGATTGCTGGTTTGCTTTGACTGCGGACGCCTGATTCCTCTTTGTGTGTTCCCACATTGTTTTCTTTCTCCTTCTAAAAGTGTCAGCCACTCGTATCCTTGTAAAGCCACCACGTCCTTCTCTTTTCCACATACGCCATGCGTCAGTTGATCCACGGCACCCCACGGTCTGCAGCGCTGCTGAAGCTGCTTGTGATGATGCCTGCGACGTGAATTGCCAGCGAGTGCTTTGCTGTCACCCTGACGTATCCTTTGCTTCCTTGACGATGTAGGGCGTACCGACGGCGCGTGGGCGTCTGTGGCGCTGGTGGGGCACGTGCGTCTCAAACCGTATGATGCGTCGCAGGTGTGCAGCGTCGTTTCGAAGCACCAATGGGCGTTTCTACTCATCATGGCGTCCACAACGGACCCGGATGGCAGCAGGTGGCACTGCGATTCCTCCTGGTCTTGCACAGCGACTTCTTGGACGGCGCGCTTGATTGGCGGCACTTGGGGCTTTTGTGGGAGAAGGTGGGAGGCTGAGGGCATGAGGACTGAATTGTTTTGAGTGGCAGCGTTCCGTTGACTTGCGGCCGGTCGTTGCACTCTTTTGGGGTTTGGCGGCCCGTCTCTTTTGTTTACTTCCCACCGCAGCACGTGGACAACACTGGTCCGAGGAACACTTGTTTAGACGGGTGTGAACTGCTGCCGTGCGTGGTGCATGGACTATTTGATTGTGTGGGGAGGTGCATGGAGTGACGAATACTTCTGTTTGGCGTGTCGCGGTGTGTCGGAATGATGTTCGGAAAACATGTGAGGGTGTTGTTTGTAGTTTGTGTGTCTTCTCTGGTGGAGCCGACATGTGTGCGGGGATTGTGGCATTGCTGGCTGACGGTTCCACGTCACTTTTCAGCATTCCTGGATGTGCTGAGGAATGACGGCTGACGACCAGCGTGTTGGCACTGCCGGTGGGAATAAGTACACGAGGAATTGGCCATTTTCTCTTTCCCATGCTGGAGCCGATGGACTGGCACGAGGGCACCGGCTGCGGGCTGCCTGCCAGCACGTGTGAGCAGCGGATCCATGCACACACAGACGCTCATCACAAGAGCTTGTGTGATCACAGTGGCTTTTGTGGCGTGCTTTTTTGGGCGTCAGCCCGTCGGAGAATGTGTGAAGCAAACGGCTGACGGAACACGAGGAAAATAAGTGCGTGCACTGTGCCGTGTTTCAGCGTCGATGGCAGAGCGGCAGGAGGCCCGTGCTGGCAACTGAGATCTTTGCGTCGCGAGGGATGTCCGTGTTGATTTTGGATCGTCGAGGGTGAAGTGAATTTGCTGCTGCCCGTGTGTGTGGCCACTCCGGCAGAGGGCGAACACAAAAGGGAAGGATGCAGGCGCTGCGTGTGTGTGCAGGTGCCATGCAACAACGTCACAACAAACATGCTGCGACTCGGTGACCCTCACATCGCTGTGGTCCTCACGAACAGCTCAGGCACGGCCCGCATCGATGCACTTAGTGGACGGAGTGAGGCATCTTTTGAGGCGCAGCAGGGAGCAGGATGTGTTGACGCAGCCACGACGTGCATGGAGTGTCACGACGGCACAGCCGGCTGTGGCTGGTGGAATAATTACTTCTCGGAGGCAACAAAGAGAGAGAGAGAGAGAGAGAGAGAGCTGCTGCTGTTGGCGTCGTTGCTGCCTTTTGTGGCCTTCCATGCCGATTATTGTCTGTCCGCTGATCATGGGTGGTGTGCCTCCACTAGTGACGTCGTCTGCAGGCATTTCACAGCACCAATGAAACACACATCACGTCGCATGCTTTGGCTGTGGATATGGTGTCGTGCATGCAGCCGGCATTATTTTGCCCGACTCCTTTTCACTGCCTTGCGACAAATAGATGCGTCGCCGCCCGAGTCATTCGCTGCAGCTCCGTGTGTTGTACTGCCAGCACAATACTCTCGTGTTGTCTGACGCCTGGCTGACAGTCAAGCACCACTGCGTTGGGGCATGCAGGGATGTGGACTGCCGCTCACGGTGTTGGGCACCGCTGTTTGGATGCGGCGGCCACACGAGCGGATGTATTGTGGCAGAATGAAATGCGCGAAATAAGCGGAATCACAGCGGCTGCAATAATATCAACGGTGTGGCACCACGGAGTATTTGTGAGGGGGTGATGCATGATGAATCACAGTGGGCGGCATGCGAGGGAAGTGCACCGCGACGGAGCGTCACCCCGCCCTCAGCCTGCAGGGGAATGTACGCCCACAAGAATATATGGACGAGACACCACGAAACACACATGCCCTTCTGTGCACCAATAAATAGGAGCGAAGGTGCGTTCTGGTGCGTGGGAGTCCACTCACATATTCTCATTTCCACCGCAATAAACGGTGAGGAATCAGGTGCCACAGCAACGAAGGAGGAAATAAAAACATCTATTGCAGCACTTTTACCAGCGAAAAGCAGGAACAACACAAATTGAATTATTGGCTGCACCAACACAATAAAAATTCACAAGAGAAGGAAACAGTTGTGCACACTGCAGGAACCCCCAACACACGATGCAGGCATGAAGGTTTGCCCTCCGCAAAAACAATAACAACATATGCAGACACCTTCCACCCTCCAAAAAGAAACACAAATAAATGGTTGCTTTATTCCATTCCTTGCGCTTGACTTTGCGTGTGCGGCTGCTGTGGTGGTGGCTGCGCTTCCCGTGGACCAACAATTCACGTGGTGCGCGGTGATCTCTGCTTTTTCGATGGTTACTTTGCTGTTGTGTTGCTGTGGGCGCTGCACCTATTCTCGTGTGTGTGTGCGTGTCCTCCGTGAGGGGAGCAGACACGACGGACCGCTCTCGCCGTATGTGCATGCGGTGGAGCCTTGTGTGCCGCTCCTGTTTGCTTCTCACTCTTCCATCCGTGTGTTGGTGCTGCGGCAGGGCTGCGTGTGTGTTGTGCGTGGTGTGCGGCGTACGGTGCATGCCTGGCTGCTGCCCTCTCCTCATGTGGTATGCCCTCTGTGTGTGTCTGCCGCACCTCTCGTCTCCCCTGTTGCTCTCCATGTCCCTCACTGTGCAGATCAGCTCCACACCACCGAATGACCACACTCACGATGATGACGTGCCGTCTGCTGTGCGCCCTGTTGGTGCTTGCCCTGTGCTGCTGCCCGTCCGTGTGTGTGACAGGCACTGGTAAAGAACAAGATGGGGTCAACGGTTCAACGGCTGCTCAGCCACCGGGAGCAGGTGGTTTAGGGGCAAAAAATACGTCCGCGACGTCAAGTTCAAAAGCTCCGGCCGTTGCGTTACCGTCAAAGAGTCCGGGGACCGGTACGGTAGAAATTCCGGGGAACAATGCGGAACAGCCACATGGTATGTCTGGTTTGCAAGGGGCAGGAGATGCGGCGAACCTTAATGGACAGGAACCAATTACGGAGTCCAGTAGGTCAGACTCAGCAGAACCGACTGAAAAGCCACAGGAACGGGCACCAATTTCCGGGACCGGTGGGACAGAGCCGCTGAAACAGTCCAGTACTGGACAGACACAAAGTGGAAACCCCACATCACAAGCATCAAGTGCGGGAACCGGTGTGCCAGGGAGTCCAGATACACCAAGTCCGGGGCCTATTCCAAAAGAGGAACAGGGACCAAGTGGGTCCGATGGGTCAGGGTCGTCAGGTGGGTCGGTTAACCCAACTACATCGTCAAGTTCCGTGACCGCTTCTGTACCGGCACAAAGTCAGAAGGAACATGCGCCAACAACAACAACCACTACTACGACAAAAGCACCAACTACCACCACCACTACGACGACGGAGGCGCCAACCACAACGACCACCCGCGCACCGTCACGTCTTCGCGAAATCGACGGCAGCCTCAGCAGCTCTGCGTGGGTGTGTGCCCCGCTGCTGCTCGCCGTATCCGCGCTGGCGTACACCACTCTGGGCTGAAGAGGTGTATGCGGGCTGTGCGTGCCAGCACTCAACCGCGGGGACTTGTGTGCATCTACTGTGGTCCGATGTACTAAACAGGATAAACTAATGATTGTGTTTTGCTTCACTTGCTTCCGCTGCCCTGCTGTGTGCTCCTTGCCGCTCCCCGCATCCGTCACGTTGAACGCACCCCAGACACACTCATATGCATGGCACGCACACAACTGTTTGCGTGGAGTCGCATTTGAGGATGGGTGCGTGCGCGCTGGAGCCATACTGTGCAGTCCTTTGTTTTGTGTGTGTTCACATTTTTAACTTCATTGCTGTTTGTTTAGCTGCGTTTTGTTTCTAATTGTTTTGTGTGTTTTCTGTTTGCTTGCTGCGGGGCGTTGTGTGTTTTTGCCCTTTCACTGATTTCAACTGCCTCATGGTGTGTGTGCGCTGCCGCTGCTGGGCTGCTGCCATTTGTGACTGTGCGGTGGCTGTGCGTGGTGTAGCGGCCGTGTCTCTCCTTTTGCTTCCGCTCTGC
>NW_001849149.1:14180-22969 GCF_000209065.1 Trypanosoma cruzi | reverse complement strand
CGCTGCTTGGAGGATTTCGCGAGCTCTTGCCCACACGGGTGCTGCACTCGGCTGATCGTTTTCGAGCGGCCGCTGCATCACACGTTGTGGTCCAAATTTTTGTTTCCGATTGTGAATGGTGGGAGTCAGAGACACTCTCTGTCAATATCTGTTTGCGTGTTCACACACTGGACACCAAACAACCCTGAACTATCCGCTGCTTGGAGGAATTTCGCGAGCTCTTGCCCACACGGGTGCTGCACTAGGCTGATCGTTTTCGAGCGGCCGCTGCATCACACGTTGTGGTCCAAATTTTTGTTTCCGATTGTGAATGGTGGGAGTCAGAGACACTCTCTGTCAATATCTGTTTGCGTGTTCACACACTGGACACCAAACAACCCTGAACTATCCGCTGCTTGGAGGATTTTCGCGAGCTCTTGCCCACACGGGTGCTGCACTCGGCTGATCGTTTTCGAGCGGCCGCTGCATCACACGTTGTGGTCCAAATTTTTGTTTCCAATTATGAATGGTGGGAGTCAGAGGCACTCTCTGTCAATATCTGTTTGCGTGTTCATACACTGGACACCAAACAACCCTGAACTATCCGCTGCTTGGAGGAATTTCGCGAGCTCTTGCCCACACGGGTGCTGCACTAGGCTGATCGTTTTCGAGCGGCTGCTGCATCACACGTTGTGGTCCAAATTTTTGTTTCCAATTATGAATGGTGGGAGTCAGAGACACTCTCTGTCAATATCTGTTTGCGTGTTCACACACTGGACACCAAACAACCCTGAACTATCCGCTGCTTGGAGGAATTTCGCGAGCTCTTCCCCACACGGGTGCTGCACTCGGCTGATCGTTTTCGAGCGGCTGCTGCATCACACGTTGTGGTCCAAATTTTTGTTTCCGATTGTGAATGGTGGGAGTCAGAGGCACTCTCTGTCAATATCTGTTTGCGTGTTCACACACTGGACACCAAACAACCCTGAACTATCCGCTGCTTGGAGGAATTTCGCGAGCTCTTGCCCACACGGGTGCTGCACTCGGCTGATCGTTTTCGAGCGGCCGCTGCATCACACGTTGTGGTCCAAGTTTTTGTTTCCGATTATGAATGGTGGGAGTCAGAGACACTCTCTGTCAATATCTGTTTGCGTGTTCACACACTGGACACCAAACAACCCTGAACTATCCGCTGCTTGGAGGATTTTCGCGAGCTCTTGCCCACACGGGTGCTGCACTCGGCTGATCGTTTTCGAGCGGCTGCTGCATCAAACTTTGTGGAATAGCATGGCCTAAGAATGGGACGGACGATTATTTTTATTTTTTATTCTCCCCGAAAGCTTTTCTTTTTTTTTTTTTTTTTTGGGGGGGGGGGGGGGCGGGGGGATTTTGTTTTATTTTCTCCAGGGTTGAAACGTTGGATATCATGTTTTTGTTTTTGTTGGGTGGTTTATTAGGAGCTTGTGAAGGGAGCGATCGCGGGAGAGCCGGCATTCTTTATCAACGTTTTTCCTCGTGAAGGGGTGCGTTTCTTTAGGACGTCTTTCTGTCTTATGATTTTTTGGAAAAAAACGACTTTAAAAGTTGGGGGAGCGATGGCGGCCATGTCATGTTTCATTTTTTAATTTTTAATTTGCAGGCGCGGTGGGGTTGGTTTAAGGAAATGGCGTTGGTTCCTCACACCGCCTCCGAGCGGAACGATGTTGATCCCTATGTTTTCGTCATGGCGCGCCAACATGGCGCTTTCCAGGCGCAACTCACCTTTATTGATGAAAGCGGGCCGTCGGACGCGACGGAAACGGCGCCCACCTCCAAGACAGGCTTACGTTCGGTTTTGGGAAGCGTCTCCGAGCATTGGGAGGATTCGAGCCTTGAAGGGCATCCGGCAAGCCCCAGCGCCTCAAGTACCGAATTTTGAAACCGAAGCGCTTCTGACCATTGTGTGGGTGCGGCCCGGGGGGCGCGTGGCAAGGACTCATCATCGCTGAAAGGGAGCGGCCGAGCACGAAATACGCCCACGCCGCCGTGGACGTGCAGGATCGAAGCGCTCAGCTTAATTCGCAGGTGGAAGAGGCGCATAACAACCTATCGGTGCGCGAATCTGACATTGCGGTCTCCGGCGGCCTTCTTGCAGAAAGAGAATGCGCGCTCGCTGGACGCGAACAGCAGTTGGAGGCGACCCGCGCCCAACCACAGGAGCGAGAGGCACGCATTAGTGCTAAAGAGGCGCAGCGAGCCGCGTGGGAGGCGGAGACGGCGAGCCGTGAAGAAGCCCCCGCCACTCGGAGAGGTCCTACAGATGGACCTGTCGCGCGTCAAAATATGGCCGAAGATGGTGATATTAAACAACTACTTCGAAAGCATCGCTTGATGGCTGTGGGCGCGTCGTCACGCACGGCCCAACGAACTCCGGCGCGAGAGAGACGGCAGGTTATTCCCCAGACGTCTCAGGGCAATTTTGGGTGACCACATTTCTATCCCTTGACGCCTTTGCCTTCCCGCACTTCTCTTTGGACGATCGTTCCGCTACGGAAAAGAGGGACGAAATTTTCGCGTATTCGGCGTCACCACTTGGGCCCCGCGTATATGGGATGAGGGCGTTTCCGGAGTCTTTGTCGACTTCGGGGGCGCGCAATTATTGGAAACGGGCGGACGACCAGGCTCAACTTTTATTTGACAGTTTGGTTGCGTGGATCGGTGCGCTGGAAGCGGAGCGGGATCCCACCGATCGCTTCATGAATTTTGGAAGGATCTTACTGCAGGCATTCCGGATGCAGCTCATGATGGCATCCGACCCCGGCTTCCCGCTCTTCAACATTCTCGTCCGTCTTTACACCGCTGTTCACCAGACGGACACCTTTGCGAGGGCAACCCAGATTTCGTTGGAACGACGAGGGACGCAAATATCGTTGCGATGTCAGTTACGTCGTGTTTATGGACACGTAACATCTAAAAGCAACGTCCGAAACGCAACCGGAGGAAGTTACTCGCAGCGCGGACGGCCGTCAAGAAACAGCGAGGGACTGCTTGCTGCTTCTTATGAAAGCGGACGACGGCGGCTTCATTCATTCCACCACCTCCCACCATTACGCACAGAAGTCGCACCGCACCGCCGATGCTCCATCCGATATTTCAGATGGCTCAACGCAATCGACGAGAAGGGCAATGGAGCTTATCCGCCAACGACGCTCGACTGTGGTACGGCGAATCACCGACATCTCCGTTTTGGGCCGGCCATATGAGGAGAGCGAACGAGGTCGCTCGAGAGATGTGGGCGCCGCCAACGTGGGTGCAGAGAATGTCCCTAGCGGGGCAATTCACAACCTTTTGCCGCACGCACGAACGCACGATCAACGAGGAGAGCTGTGCGGCCTTTTTTCTGGCGATATGAGATGTGGCGCCGTCGACCCGACTGCAGTACGCCAGGATGCTGGTGGTCCATGTTGCAAATGGATCGAACCCCGTTGGACATGATGTTTTCGGGGTTACAAAAATTGCGGCGCGATGGGAGACGTAGCAGGCGCGCCCCGTAACGAAGGAAGAGATGAATCAGGTTATCCGCAGCCGGACCGATTGAAGGGAACGTGTTGTTTTTCGACTTGCGTGGATAACGGCGAGTCGTTTGTTTGAGATTGCATCCTTGACACCCAACAACCTTACGATGGAACCGGACAGGACCATAATTTTGGATTGGTCCGTGGCGCCAAAGACGGCGAGGGCGGATCCCCACTGCGCCTCGCGGTTCTTGAGGATACGAGGGCAGGACGCCTTCGACATTATAAAGCTATTCAGGACACTTCAAGAAAGCGAAAAGCTCACGAACCTTGCGACCGCCAAAGTCGAGCGAGCTCTGGCTCCTTGGGGTGCCACGGCGCATTTCATAAAACGCGGTGCGTTGAGGCACGCTGCTCCAATCGTGGAGACATACAATTTGGACCCACATGTGATCTCGCAGTTGGCGAAGCACGTCGATCCGTTCGACCTTCCCCAGAATACTGTTCGATATGTGGAAGTACACCACAATGCTGATCCAGGTGTCGTCGCTGGTCGCATTGATGTGAAGGGAGACACTGCGGAAGGGCAGGAACCCTGGTTGAGAGCAGAGGAGCGTTTTTTTCATGATTTTTAATCATCATGCTGCTACAATAACGACAAGGACGCGTCTGGCCACTCCACAAGATGAACACGCTACCCCGTTACAGCGAGTCAACGTGACCGTATTGAATACCAAAGTGGATCATGAGTCGGTTGAACCCGACTACCTTGGAGAGTCTCATGCAAGTTTGGGGACTCGTCGGGCGTTCCCCTTTCCCTCCGTCTTCCTCCGGTAAGGCGCGCGAAGGCTCACGGAGGATTCCAACCGCTGACGCGCGTTTGTTACGAAAGGCGGGAATAATCGAGGACGCTTCGTCCACAATAACGGGCGGATGGATAATACCTTTTTCGGTTGTGGAGGAGAAAACCGCCGGTTTACGACGACGATGGATCGCGTGGCCACGCGACAAGAACGGAGACGACCCTTATGAGGCGAATGTTCCTCCTTTGCACATTTCCCATTATTTGCCGCCTGTGATGGCTGAGGCCGCTTCCTGCCTGGATGTAAAGGCATCCTTTTTTCAAGTCTCTTTACCGCGGGAGACTCGGCATCTCTTTCGATGCCGCGTGGAGGACGGCACGCTGGTGGAGCTCACACGGCTCCCAATGGGATAAAAGGCCAGCCCAGAAATCCTCCAGGTTATTATTGCTTCGACAATTGCGGGGGTGACGACGGTGGTTCGCCGCCTCTGGGCCGCACCTCCATTGGTGCGTATCGACGTTTGGATCGGTAATATACGCATTGCAGGGTCGAAAAGCGACGCGACATTGTGGGAAGCCCAAGTGCTTCGTAATGCGGACAGTTGTCACGCCACGATGGGGGAGGACCGCGAATCGGGCGCCACGCAGTACACCTTTCTGGGGATGCAGTTTGGTCATGCTCACCAGGCGGTATCACTGAGTGAGAAGTTTTTCCGGTCTGTACGCGCCATGCCGGCACTCAATTCTTTAACCATCGCGGAAATGGAGGTTATGGCGTCACGCTTTTTATATGCGGCGGCCATTTTGGGCAGGCGCCTGTGTGCCTACTACTTTCTCATCAAGGCAGTGCGACGGCGATGATTGGCACTTAACCAAGGGATTGTGCTGGAGACATCCCCGGCGAACCTTCCGCCGTCAGCGGTTGGTTTGGATGAGAGACTACGACACATCATCGAGAACAATCGTAAGCGAATCATCAAGCCCACGGAAAAGGCATCGGCCGCCATCATCGCGGATGCATCGCTCCAGGGATGGAGAGCCGTTTTTATTCCAGACTCCGGCGACGTTAAAATTGCCGGAGGAAAAGTGGAAGAGGAGGCCTTTTCTTATCATGCAGGCCGAGGTGCGCGCGGTACGCTTGGCCTTATCGGCCTTTTCCGCCATCTTGCCATCCACCATGGACGTTTGGGTGGACAGTACTTCGCTGCAAGGAGCGGCGAATAAAGGCAGCTCAAAATCGCACGCCATGACGTGGGAGCTGCGACGGATACATGGGTTTTTGGACTCTCGCGGAATAAAGGCATCCTTTGTCTACGGACGTTCTGCGGAAAACCCCGCAGACGGCATATCACGCGGTCGTGTGTTTACACTTCAGGACTTGGCGAAGGGGTGGAACTTGCGAAGGGGAGCGGCGGGGTCTTGTGGCTGGAGGACCTCAAAGTCTGCCAGCTAGTAAGTAATAATATTCGGATCCTAACCGAGGACAAAGCACCATGCTAGTGGTCCACAGAATTCTGTATATATTGAATGAAAAGAAAACATTGAAGCAATTAACTAACGAACCTTTTTTCCTAACTTGTTTGGTTTCCATAGATTATTTCAGGATCCGGCCAGCTGCCCAGAAGATTATTCCCTGTTAAATTTCACGACAAACGCAATACGATAATTTCCCCAATTATTTTCTCAACTTTCTGCCCTATCCCTTTTCTACAAGATTATTGTATTCTCATTTCTCGGATTTTACTTCAAAAATCAGTTGTCAACACAAATTGGTATTGGTGTACCTTTCCTTCCCAGAACGCCACAATTATTTTTTTCCGCGTCGGTTTTATTATTAGAATCGACGTAAAGGCATTTCTGCCGTTTTTTCATCGGCTTGCTGGCTGCGTGTTGTATATAAATCATATCCCACGACATGTCTCGGGAGAATTCGTCCCAATCATCAAAATATGCCGCCAGGCACTCAGTGAACTGCTTCACAGTGCTGGCGGTAGTGTGATGCGCACTCGCCGTCGTCATCTGCAGCCCAACCAACGTCTTTCGCGGCGAATCAACAAAGAAAAAGCCGTCCACCAGCGGAAAGGTTGGGAACGTCGGTATGTACAGCACCCGATACTTTAATTCTTGCGGGCGTTTAATAAACTTCAGTTCAGTTATTGCAGCTGCCTCGGTGGGGTAACCATGAGGGTTTAACGTTAGCACCGAGGACCGTGGTTCGGAAGGTGATGGTGGCGGCAGCTCCTTGAGATCCTTCACTATGGAAGTGACAAACTTCACACTCAAGAATACGTTCAAAGCATACTTTTTCAAAGCTGCAGGTTGAATAACATTCTTCATCCCCAATACGAGGAAAAGAATATCATTCGGACTCAGCGCCTTTGCCAAACGAGATAATGTTAAAACCCCAAGATAATCACATATAGGTGCATTACTGAAGTCCTCAAATGCGCTTTTTCCTCTCACTCGAACAATCTTCACAAGTTTGTAAGACAGATCCTCGGAATACCATTGCTCTCCTCCCTTTGTAAAGTAGTTTCTTTGCTCCCCAATATTGATCCATCTCAAGGCACTCGTAGCATCCCACGTGCGTTTTCCATATTCATCCTCATCGAAGATGTGGCGTGGAATCGGCCCCACTTTTTCCATGTGTTTTTCAACCATCTTCCAGTATCCCGCTTGCTTATATGGATCCAGACCTCGCTTCATCCACGCACACATCGCCTTCACATCCATCTCGTCGGGACAATTCATGATGATTCGCCTGGCTTTTACTTGCGTTGCCCATCCATCATAGTTGCGCACGTTTGGCGATGACACCACAATCATGCTCCATCCGGTAGTGGGTGCAAAATTTGTGTCGGGCGGTGTTCCTTGCCTTGCCACATCGTAAATAATATACCCTTTCATCCCACGCTGCCACAAACCACCCAAAACGATCTTCGATTCTGTATTACCCATGTATATTGTCACGGTTTTGGTGATCTTGTCAAACACGTACGCCATTTCTCCAAAACAGTGGACTACCACTTGGAGTTTCTCCACATCGTAGTGCAGCAGCTGGTAGAGGAGGTACGAGCCGGCAGCCACCGATTTCCCAATCCCAGGCGTCCCAATCAACACACGTCGCTTGGGCGTAAAGTAGGTCCCACCGTGAGGGCTGAACCACGCGGTTAGATCGCCCTTGACGATCTGCCACACTCGATCCACCTCACAGTTTACAAAAACGTCCTTAGGAAGATCCTGCATCGTATTCCACGAATACGGCTATGCCTTCTCCGAGGCGAGAACCATCAACACGGGAGGCGCTGCACTGAATTGCTGCTCAGCGTCATTCTTTTCGATAGCGTCGTCAACTTTCTTGTACGACCATGACTGTTCTGGATTCCCCTCATGCACCCCCATTCCCGTCCCCGTTTTCTTTCGCTCCACGCCGTCCGGAGGTTCCACCGCATGGCTCCACCTCGCATTGTGCACAGACTCGTACAATCCCTCCAGTTTCTCCGGTGCGCTCGTCGTCGTTGGTTTCCTCGCCTCCTCGGCAGCTGCATCCAAGAAATGTTTAGTGGAGTTATGAACAGTTGCTTTTACCTCCGCAGCAGCTAATGACCGCCCCGGTGGATTGCTGACACCCTTATCGCAAAGCTTGCGTATATCCTCGTCGAAGATCGCTTCACCCTTTACAGCTCGCTTCATACTCAAATAATGACCTGATGCCTGTATTTTTTTTTTTTTTTTTTTTTTTTTTTTTTTTTTTTTTCTACTCTTACCAGCGCGTCTAGCTATACATTGCCATCTGAGTGCCGAAGAGGTGGTCGAGCAGTGACAAAAGTTTCCTGCTATGAAGCAACTGCCATTGAGAGAACTTTTCGGTGCGGAGGTCCTGTTCAATGCCCAGCCGTTGGCGCACAGCCAAGGTGCCTGGACATTCTAGAAGCAGATGGTGCAAGGTTTCCTGCGGGCCAATTGGCGTGCTTGTGGAAGCTGGCTGATCCTGCGGTAGCAGAGATCGCCTCCTGGCACTGCTGTTTAGATGCCGTGTGGCGTCTGGGTTGTGTGCGCAGCGATTTCTGTGCTGTGCGGTGCTTCTCCGTGTGGGGAAAACCATGTCGCAGAAATCGCATTTGAGCTCGGGAAGCGGTGGAGGATGTTCCGGATGAAATGACCGACAGTGACTGACGAGATTCGAGAATCCCGTCAATGTAGAATCACAGTACGGACATTTCTCCTTCCGACGACGTGTGATGGTCCGTCTCCTTACTGGAGAGACGTCTTCCTCCCTTGCCGACGGGGGAACAGTGTCCGTCCCCGGTGCAGTTGGATCGTTGTTGGAGCGCATATATGCAGACTGTTCTGGTGAGATGTTGCAGAAACGGCATTGGTTCGTGCAATCTCTCACAGCCCAGTATAGTCGGCCCCAGAGCTCAGATTCGCCGCACCTTGCCCTTGCGAGGTGAACCAGTTCTTGACGGTGAAGAACTTCCTGAGTGATCAGGTCCTTGCCGCTGAGATCTGAT
>NW_001849149.1:13020-14080 GCF_000209065.1 Trypanosoma cruzi | reverse complement strand
TAGAAAGTTTCTAAGCCACCTTCTACAATTCACCCCCGGAATATTAGCCAGCAAGCGACTGAGGACTCGATGATCTATGGAGTCAAAAGCCTTGCTGAAATCAACCAACACCAGCAGAGTCCGATGGGGTCTGTAGTGGAGTTGATTACCAATACCGCTCTTCTTGGGAAGGTTCACTTGGAAATAGTGATTTCTATTATGCTCCACTTCGTGTATCAGGTGTGCCAGCTGCATCGTCGTAGTACGCATACTACGATATGCATACTGGTGGGGGTGAGGCGTCCACACCCAAAGCAATCTCTTCAGTACCATTTTCTCAGCAACCTTACTCACAATGGAAGTAAGGCTGATGGGTCGATATGACTCAAGCAGTTCTGGCGACTTACCGGGTTTTAAGAGTGGGACGATGGTAGCGCGTCTCCACTCAGCCGGGATCGTACCTGTCGTCCAGCTGTGGTTAATGCAACGAAGAAGGAATCGAAGACCCTTTGACGAAATATGTCGCAGTGCCTCACTGTAGACTTCATCCGGTCCGGGGGCCTTGCCATACGGCGTATTACGTAGCGCAGCAAGCAGTTCCGTACGATTAAAAGGTGCATCAAGAGGGGAGTGAAGATGAGCAACTAAACCAGATGTGGTGGCAGCTTCGCTGTTATCCTGTGGCTCTGAATTAGATGAGAATGAAAAAACTGAATTAGATGTAGCGGCAGACTCGCTGTTGTTCTGCGGCTCAGAGATACAAGAAGTAGAAGAAAATGAAGTAAATGAGGCAGCAGACTCGTTGTTGTTCTGCTGCCCAAAAAGAGAAGAAGAAACAATGCCCAAAGATGGGTTCTGTCTTTTGATGCCTTTGGAAAACCTTACTGCCTTGTGAGAGGGGTGAAGTGGAAAAAAGATGCGATTGAGAGCATTCGCTGCTCTCCTTGCTGTTTTATAAGTGTGTTGACCATCTCCCAACAACAATGATGTAGGAGGTGGAAGTGATGCCCTTTTTCGTCCGGAAATGTATTTCCATGCGAGTGGTTCGCCTGGATTTAACTTGCTGATGCGACGTAGATAC
>NW_001849149.1:0-12920 GCF_000209065.1 Trypanosoma cruzi | reverse complement strand
GCTGATGCGACGTAGATACGTGTTGCTCAAGCGCTCTCGGAGTAGGAGGAAGAATTGACTCCTTGTCCGTTGCATTTCTGCCTCACGGTCGGGCGTCGGTAACTGTAGATAGCGGGCCTTGCTGTCGGTAGCAATCCGCTCTGCCTCCATGAGAGTGTCGTCCCAAAGCCTGGGACCATCCTTGTGCATGCCGCGGGGGCAATGTCGTCGATAAGAAGTAATAAGCGCTCTCGTGAAAGCTTTAATGCCGGTGGACTGCTTTTTATAGTCATATGCCGGAAGTTGTGCGTCGAAGTCCTTGATGAATAAATCCCATTTACACTTCCCCCAACTGTAGAATGTCTTAGGTGCCGAAGGGGGTGCCGAAGGTATGGTATCCTTAAATGCCTGATGCAGCGTAAATGTTAGCATGTAATGATCACTAAGCGGCGACACAGAAGCTGACCAATCTGACACAGTCAAATGCTTTGACCATGTCAGATCGATACAGGATCGTTCTCTTGTGCCACGGGCATACGTGATCTCACCAGGGGTGTTAACCAAGGTGAGTCCCGCATCCGTGCACAGCTCTAAAAATTCTGCAGCAACCTCGCTTGGAGAAGACTCCAAGAATGGCTCCCACTGTGGGTGATGCATGTTGAAATCCCCACACAGCAGGAGCGGCGACGAGGCTGGAAGGCAGTTTACTAACCGTCTGAAGGATTGCGTTACTTGCGGTGGTGGTCTCATATAGGCACTCGCTACAATAAGATCACGGTTCTGGTCCAGAGCAACCTGGACCACCACCACTTCAAGGCTGGTGTCATGCTGGGGGATGGTGAGGGGTATACGCTTGGAGCGGAGAGTTTTCCGCACCAGCACCGCCACACCGCCTCCCTTGCCGATGCGCGACTGTGCATAGAGCACATAATCTCCAGTATGCATGCTGGCGATCTGCTCCGACGATTTCCAAGTCTCCTGGATGGCTATTATGTCTGCTCCTTGCGCCATTAATGTTGCGAGTTTTGACGGCGTGAGGCATGAAACGTTCATCTGGAGTACTGCTATGGGGCCTGGGTTCTGCTCAATGTCTCCGCTTAGCAGTAGCTTTTGTCGTTGCGCGTCACATACGGCACGCAAACAGTATGTATAGCGCTGATAAGCGCCGATGGAATTCAGCAGCGGATGGAAATACCGCTCCGCGGGCAGCCATGTACATGGCTCCATCTGGTGCCCTTCCGACCCGTTTGAGCGGCGCCTCCTGCCTCTCCGCGTGCAGCGGATGGGCAGCAGGCGCTTAGCTTCCTCTCTAGCAAAGAGTACTAGACCCTGGCACCACGTTGAGGTGGCCGGCTGAGCCAGGGATGCCTGTATTTCGTTTAATGCTCCTTTATCACGGATATACTTCGTGGGGTCCTTGGAAAACTCCCCCGGCAAGACATCCCGATTGGTGTCCACAATGCCCCTGCCGTCCAGTTCCCTCGTAAGAAAGTCGTTCAGCTTCATTTCATTGACGCGAACTCTTCCTTTAAACAGTACATCTTCGATATTAGTGGAAATGGTAAATTTCATTTCTTGCGTTCGTCTTAGCCTTTCCTCTGCCTCCCGCCTCGCTTCTGTCAGTACCTGCGTGAGTACTCCGTTTGGTGTTCCCCTTGCAAGAGGAGTGATCGTATCCTTTCTTTCATAGTCCCTACGTTGCCCAAGAGAAAGCACACCTTCGTGAAGAGGCTTAGTAATGGCCTCCAGCGCTTGGTACGCAGTTAAGTTAAGAATTTCTTCAAGAAGCCGCTGGTCTTGTACGTAATCATCCGGCTCCTGAACAAACATCTCCATCGTCACATTGTAGTCTTTCATCAACGGCCGCCCTGCCGCCAACATAATTCCAAAGGAAATCACTCAGCCTCACGTTGGTGCTGCTCATGGTCCACTACGGCCACACTTCACTCCCCACCGCATGTCGAGCTGCAGCGTCGGAACCATCACAAGAGCCACGGCGAGGTGCCATCACAACACCCGTGCGGTGAAGCATCCCACTCGCACCGCCCAACTGCGGCCAGCAGGTGCCGCCGGCTCCAAAGGACACTCGCGGCTGTTTCGTCCCGCTGTCCCAGTGGCGTTGGGCGTGGCGCTCGCACGGCTCGGTGGTCGGTGCGCCATGCAGCCGCACTGCAACGCCTGTAGGTGAAGCAGCCGAGGCCCACCGCCACCGCAGCAAAACGAGGCGTGCAACCAACCCCAACACCGCCACATTATCGCCCTTTTTCATTTTGTTTTATTCACGTTGTCGGTCTGTTTGCCCCATCACCGACACCAAAAATAAGTGCACACCTTCACAAAAGGGAAGGAACAAAGAGAAAAGGAGGCACGATGCCACCGTCCCGCCGCGGGTCAACACTCTCGTCCGCCCACCACCATTTCCGCGCAGGGGACCGCAGTTACATCGCGGAGTCAGCACCACAATGTGCACCACACAATCGTGCAGTGAACGATGGGCCGCACGCGGCCACGCAGCGCACCGCTCCATTTTCCCACCACTCAAGTGTTGCGTGCCCACACAAAGTAGCAAACAGAATCAGAGTGCACACAAAACCCTATCAATCCCCCTCACTCGCTGAAGCACATTATTCCCATGGAGTGACAACATTTGGGGACACACCAGCAGTAGCGGGCTGCATGGAATTTCCCTGCCAACCCCGCAAAGAGACGCAACAACTCTGCGGAGTAAAAGTGGCAGTCCCTCGGTGTTGCCCGCAGTTCACATGGCAGGAGGAATTCCACGCACGCATAGTTCCGGACACCTCGCTGTTTGAGTGCCCAACAGAACATGTGAAGAAAACAACTGCGCGCAAGATGGAATTAAATACGTGAAAAAGTCAGCCTGCTTTCTCCGATGGCGTTGGCGAGCAGTCCCACACAATCCAATCAAAGTGGCACGCCGGACAGAATGGCGTCCGTCAATCAATAAAAAAATGCGACACTGAAAAGGAGCAGAGAAGAGTTGGCGCATGCAATTGCCAGTGACAACTGTGAGCAAATCCGCCAGCACCAACTGAGGTGCCGAGGAGCACGCTTGTGTAGGACTGGCCGTCAGGCAGAGAGGATAAATAAAACAAAAGGCCAGCAAACCCTCTCGTTCAATGTCCCCTGACCGCGACACCAGAATCAAAATACCATGGACGATAAGAGCGGCAACGCCTTCTCCAAGACATCTTGTCAAGAAGCCGCAGGACCTCAGGAAGAGAGGAAGGCAGCGGCAGCAGCCACAGCGGGGGAGGCAATAAAACGGCTGGCAGGCACCTTCACGTCGACGCGCACACCACATCCGAGTGGGCTGGGAGCACAGATCAAACCGCTCGGAAACACACGCATCAAATCCGCAAAACAAAGTCGCGTTGAATCGACAGGAACTCCCCGCCCAAAACAAATTTAAAAAGTAGCGTTTTTCAAGGGGGAATCCGCTTTTCCGACGACGGCACAAACGCCTCGCAGGAATTTCTTGCAAATCTCCCTTCGCAGGTCCGCAAGAAAACGCAGAGGAATAAAAAGAAAGCGCAACGACGCAAAAAAAATAATCCTCCTAACGGACCAGGTGGCAGGCCGCCCTCGCGCAAGTGGACAAAACACAACTTCACTCCGGTCTTGCGGTGGTGGTCGTCTCGCAACCTTTTTTTCATTCTCGTCGCAGTGCACATCCCCCTCCCACAAATCATTTGTTCGGGCCACGTTCCTGCGGCCAAACATCGCGCTGCTGGATCCCGCGGCACAGTCCTCGGCACAGAAGTGAGGAGAGGAAGAGGGACCGCAGAAGGTGCGAGCAAAACCTTCAGAGGCACCCGCTGGGCCAACGACGACAGTCACTGCGGGGTGTGTGGCCCTTCCGTCGTTCACCTCAAATTGCACTTCTACGCCTCCTCGAGCAGCAGCAACCGCATAAATACACCGGTCCACTAGAGGCCGTCACCAGCCATTGCAGGAAGACCACTGTGCCCCAGTGCTATGAAACCCGAATTGCATTGACAAGCCACTTCGGAAAATCCTGTCGCATCCTCCCCCATTATGCGAAAACACATCCGTCGTGCATGTGTCCACCGCGGCCAAATGAATCTGGTCCAAATACCCTCCAAATCAAATTCCCCTTTCCTCAAGCCATTCCTTCATTCCATACGCCCTGACCCTCATCCGCACGTGCTCACTCACACAAGCCGCCAAAGAATGGTGGTGGCTGCTCAACGCTCCGGAAAAACATGCCCAGCACGCACGCGCACAAAAATGACATGCGCAAACGCACGGCACGACGGCGGAGAAGCGCACACCGAAAGGATGCGGCCCTCCGCAGCAGTCGCAGCCCACCGCGCGCATCACACCCGCTGGAAGAGTGACTCGCGGTGCGCGCTCCCTCTCTCCTCCTTCCCTTGATGCCCACGGAGGAAGCAGCAGCCACCCGCAACCGCCAGCACACGCTACAAAAGAAGCATCCAAATCCACTGCAATGTGCATTCTGTGCGTGCATGTGGTTGTGTGTGCCTGCAGACACACACGAAGCAAAGAAGTAAAAACAGGAGCAGAGCATTTGAAGGGACGCACAAACAAAAATGCACAGCAGAAGTGCATGGCAGAAATAAAGAGAAAAAGACTGCTCAAGCTCATGATATTGCACTGCAGACAAAGCAGCGGCAATTCATAAAAATTTATTAAAATTTTAAAAAAATTCATCTTCACCTTTCCACACCTCACACCTTGAAAAGAATAAAGAAAATGAAAAAAAAAAGAAAATGAAAAAAAGTCGTCCTCTATTACGGCTACACCCAAAAAAGAAAAAAAAGAAAAAAAACACACAAAAAAAGCACCCAACCACCATGTTGCTCCAGAAATTGTCTGCATATTTTGTCCGAAAATAAAATTAAAAAGTTATTTAAGTGTCTTTCAACCGTCTGACCCTCTGTGTGTCCGCACATCGTTTATATTTCATGGGGTCATCTGCGTGTTGCTGCTCCCCTCAGTCCTTTCATCGGCGCGTGAGTGCGGCCTGCAAAGCACATTCACCCGTGTGTGTGGGAACTGAGAGAAGCACGCAGACATGACGGGAGTCGCGTCCCTCCATCGGGAGAGTGAGCGCAGCAAAAAAAAAAAATCATCAAGGGGAAAAGAAATGCTGACGGGACTGCCAGCGCGTGAAATGCACAAAAAAAGAAAAACACGGCGGCAGGGTGTGGCTGTGGGTGTAGCGCTGCGGGTGTCTGCCCGCCCTGGCCGCAATAAAACAAAACAACAGGAAAAGAGGAAAGAAATGTGTGCTCCGCCCCACAGGCCCTCGTCGCACGCCCACACGTCACGGCTCCTCCTCAGCGCGCCGTTCGTTGCGGCCCCTCCTCATGCGTGCAGCAGGCGAGGCGCACAGGGCCGTCGTCATGAGCGTGTCGGTGGGTGTGCGAGTGGAGCAGTTGGGCGGGAAACACACGGCACCCCTCACAGGAAGAGTGCAGAAGGAACAATTAAAAGAGGGAAGAGTAGAAAAGAAAAAAACGTCCATAGTGATTGCCCAAAAGCAAAAAAAAAGGGGAAGAGAAAAGATGAATGATAAAAAAACACTTGCACACACGCACAAAGAAAAGAGATTGAAAAAAGAAAGGAAAAAAAAGCAGAAAACAGTAAAATAAATTTAAAATATCCCCAAAAAAGAAAAGGTTGTCAGAGAAATTTGTTCCCGTAGAATAATTCTCTGCTGGGGAGGTCGCAAGTGTTCCACGCGGCAGCCATTCAGTCCTCACAGAGCCACAAACCCCCACAGTCCCACCAGAAGGAGCGATGGCAGCAGTCCGCTCCCACGCATGGTGCCGGCGTCACCCGCTGCTTCTCCAACGGCATGGGAGCTCGAAGCCGCCGCAATCTCCACACTTCCTTGCGATGGATTAGCTGGCACTTGCTGTTTAGTGACAGGTTCCCCCACCGTTGTATTTTTTTGTGTTTTACTTTCTTGTCGAGGCTGCTGCGGTGCCGCTTGCACCACTGGAGCTTCAGAAGGTTTACCTGCAGGAGACGCTTCTGCATGAGGTTCTTCTGCAGTCGACGCTACAGGAGACAACTGTGGACAAGTATCCTCCGGAGAAGGCGACCCTGAAGCAACCGCCGACTCTTCTGCTTCCTTCTCTTACTCGTCACCCTGTCCATTCACCAACGCACTCGGAATGACAAGACTGCTGCCGTTCGCGGCAATGGTGCACACCTCGCCGTATGTGTGGCACTTGATCCTCCTATCCTTCTGAAAATCTTTCAACGTCACTGGGATGTCAGTGCCCTCAGGGCAAGGCTGAAAAACACTGCTGCCGAGGTGCCTCAGCTTCACTGTGTCCTCACACGACACCTGCGCACACACTCCCTTGACGCTTTTATGGCCATTACCGTCCTTCGTCTCCAGTAATTCCGCGTCCAGGCACCACGAACCACCGCCAGTCAGCGACCAAGGGAGATAATCCAAATTTTCGTCCGAGCACGTCCTGTACGTTGTCCCAGACAATATTTCGTGAAATTCCAAAGAAACAACAGGGCAAACGTCCTTATCCACCAGACTCTCCTTGTCCTCAACGATGCTTGCGGTGCACGTCCCAACGTGACGGCGGTCGAAGTTACAGCGAAGCGTCTCTGTTTCGGTAGCATCGCAAAACATGTGAGGATACTTGGCGGCAAGATTATCGATTGTATTGCATTTGTTGACCAGGAAGTCGCAGCCACTGCGGCTGCCCCAGCTCATCGGCTCCGCCATGCTCCAATTCACGCGGTATTATCCCATATCCGCAGAAGCCGCCATCGTCAGAGCCGTGTAGTAGCCGGCACCAACTGTGGGAGCCATCAGCTCGTCCCGCGCGTGGCGTCCCTTCCAGTGAGGGACTTCTTTTTCCCGAGTGCCATCTTCGTCCTCCAGCTCCATGCCCTCGAGAGAGTCACAACCAAAGTGCGCTTTCGTCTTCTGAACGTGCTTCCCTGCCACCATCCTGCGGTGCTTCCCACGCACACTTCTCTCTGGCTTATTCACCAGGATCTTTTCTCTCATGCTCTCCTGGCTGAACCCAAGTGCATGCGCAATTTCGTGTGCGGCAACGCGAACGCTCCACGCCGTGTCAGTCATGTACTTTGGATCAAAGTTCATGGCGCCAATGAAAGGTCAAAAATCCGTCAATGTGTTACACGTGGCCGCCCACACAACCCTGCTATCCGTGCCTGATGGGATAGCAGCAGCGCAGATGATAAAATCTGCATTCGGCACACCGTCACTCTTGTGCCTGGTAGGAACCTTAAAGTGGCTGCACGGTCCATTCGTAGCCCTCGGTACAGTTATCGTCCCGCCAGTAGATTTCACAATTAGTCGCTCAGTGTGCAGTTTGACGGCACCGAAGAGAATCCTTCCAGTGTACAATTGTTTATTTGCCTCCGTCAAGACATGCTCTGCTTTGCATGACACCTTTTGCCCCAAGGCGTTGTAGCACTCATCCTCTTCCTCTTCGCAGTACTTCCTCTTGTTAGTGCCACTCTTCAGATATTCCATGGACACCGCAATGCGGATCGGCTCCCAGCCACTGTCGTCATCCTGTGTGGCGACGGTGCACGCCTGCATCGCGCCCTGTCCCTTGCGCGGCACCTTGCGCACCACCGCAGTCGACAGCGGGCCGCTCCTCCTCATCAGCACGTCAAACCCACAGCGTTATTGTGTGGCGGGTGCAGCAGCAATACAACCACTGGCGCAACACATCAGCAGCAACACCACCAGTGGGAAAAGCGGTGTGTCGTGTCGTGGCTGGCGCATGACTTGAGTAAAATGCATTTCTTGGTTTCTTGTGAGTAGCAGCAGCGCTGCAGCCTGGATGCGCGAGGCGGGAGAAGAAACAAAGGAAAAAGAAGAGTAAGAAAAACAAAATGGCTTTGGACCAGTAATGCGTCAGAATGCGGCCCACGCAGCGGAGTAACAGGAGACCACAGAGGCGGCCATACACACAGCATGCGCACCGACTCCATCAAATAGACGAACCGTCAATCCGTCGTCGAAAGAACGTCCATCACCGTCGCACAGAGTCCTCATCATCGACCGCAACGCTCCCTCCACGTGGGTGTTTAGCCTGCTCTCCTCGTGGTGTCGCAATATTTGTATGATCGGCCACTCAACATCCGCCAACGGCACAGCACCAGCCACAGGTGCAGGAGCATTGCACAGCGCCCTCTCCCAGCAGATCATACCCTGCTGCATAACCGCACGGCAACTCCAATTGTGATGTGCAGCCCTAAAGCGGAGAAGCAAAGAGTCATGCAGACGGACCTTCTTTCACTGCTCTCCTTTCGGGGAACTCGACAAGAAGCGTGCCGGCGGTGCGATCATTATGACAGCTCCATCCGCACTGCCACTGGCCAAGAAAGTTACTGTGAGCTCACTGCGTAGAGGTCACCGTATCCGCCGTTGCTCTCCTTCCACCGGCCAACGACCACGCCGGCACTTCCAACAGAGCGGATCGGAGCGTCGACAACGGCAGCCACAGGCGCCAACGCACCGAGTCCAATGGTGCCCGCTGCGACATTCCAAAGCGCGCTAAGAGCTTCTCTATCAGTGCAGGGGCAGACCACGTGTGCACGGCATGTGTGTGCATGTGCTTGTGTGTTTGGCAGCGCCTATAATTGCAGAGCAGCTGTGCGCCACAAGAGAGTCAGAAGAAAGCAACGGCAGAGAGAGGCAGATAGCACACACGCACAAATTACTCATATCATCACACACAAACACACACACGCAGCCCGCGGAATGGGTGCTCTCAACCACAAAACAATGAAAAACAAAACAAAAAGCCGAAGCGTGGGACGACCAGCGCACACACTCTCATTGCTCCCGTAAAGCAAAACACACACACAGGGAGAGAGAGAGAGAGAGAGAAAGGTCGCCCACTCAATGCAATAAAAACAAAACAGAAACAGTTACGGTGCTCCGCCCATGCAGCCAGGCAGGACGGCAGCGGTGCGTGTCGTGCAAAAGAGAGCACCAACGGGCCTGCATGGGTGTGCATGCAATATATACAATGGGCACATTATGTGTGTGCTTCGTGGGATGAGGTGAGGGCGAGAGTCCATGCAAGGGGACACACACAGAGAGTGAGTGAAAGACGAGTGTGTGTGTGCGGGCGGTGCATGGCGCTCTCTCACTCACTCTCACGCGGCCACCACCGCAGCCGCAGCCGCACACACCACGAAAGAGATGGAATCAGTGCGATTGCAGAACTCGCACACCGTCCTGCAAACCAGAAGTTTAAAAAGCAATAAGAAACAAGAATTCCAAAAAAAAAAAAAAGGAAAAAAACTTAGGCTTCTTCGGGGCTCGAACCCGCGCCCCGGATGACATTGTGAGCTTGTTTGCCACTGAGCTAAAAAAAATGTGGTCGCGCGACCCATTTTCACGTAAGGTGTTAATTTCGATCTTCGAACAATCGAGCACATTTGCGTTGTCCCCTGGAAAACGAAAGCGACATGTTTAGGGTGCGCCGCCGCAGCGTGGATACCTCGATTCGTCGTCATATATCTCTCGTACGGGGCCGCAGCCGCAGCGTGAATACTTCGATTCGTCGTCATATATCTCTCGTACGGGGCCGTCGCCGCAGCGTGGATACATCGATTCGTTGTCATGTATCTCTCGTTCGGGGCGGACCGCCGCAACTTGGATAATTCGACACGTCGTCATGTATCTCTCGTCCGGGGCAGCCGCTGCAACTTGGATAATTCGACACGTCGTCATGTATCTCTCGTCCGGGGCCACCGCCCTACTCTTTTTTATTCCTTGCGGCGGCCAACCCCGGCATTAAGGACAAAAAACAGGATCGCGTTTTTTTTTAATGCTTTTCCTGTTTGGGGAGGGGGGCGGATCTTTGTTTTCTATGATTGCCCCCTTTTTTTTGTCTATCCCAGGTTGGTTTTAGGAGGCTTGATGTGCCTGCTGGGTGATCGCCGGCTTTTTTATTGGTGATTGCGTATTTTTGGCTTACCGCTGTGCCGCTCAGCGCCATTTTGTTTTACTTCTTTTCTGCTTATTGGGGCGTGTTGTTATTCGTCACGCGTCAGCACACACCGAGCAACATGTCAAAAAAACAAAACGCAGGCTTCTTCGCCCCTCGCGAGGGCCTCCGCAGCCACAATCCTGTGCGTGCGTGCATTCTCAGCGTTTTAAACACGGCATGTGTGTGCATGTGCTTGTGTGTTTGGCAGCGCCTATAATTGCAGAGCAGCTGTGCGCCACAAGAGAGTCAGAAGAAAGCAACGGCAGAGAGAGGCAGATAGCACACACGCACAAATTACTCATATCATCACACACGCAGCCCGCGGAATGGGTGCTCTCAACCACAAAACAATGAAAAACAAAACAAAAAGCCGAAGCGTGGGACGACCAGCGCACACACTCTCATTGCTCCCGTAAAGCAAAACACACACACAGGGGGAGAGAGAGAGAGAGAGAAAGGTCGCCCACTCAATGCAATAAAAACAAAACAGAAACAGTTACGGTGCTCCGCCCATGCAGCCAGGCAGGACGGCAGCGGTGCGTGTCGTGCAAAAGAGAGCACCAACGGGCCTGCATGGGTGTGCATGAAATATATACAATGGGCACATTATGTGTGTGCTTCGTGGGATGAGGTGAGGGCGAGAGTCCATGCAAGGGGACACACACAGAGAGTGAGTGAAAGACGAGTGTGTGTGTGCGGGCGGTGCATGGCGCTCTCTCACTCACTCTCACGCGGCCACCACCGCAGCCGCAGCCGCACACACCACGAAACAGATGGAATCAGTGCGATTGCAGAACTCGCACACCGTCCTGCAAACCAGAAGTTTAAAAAGCAATAAGAAACAAGAATTCCAAAAAAAAAAAAAGGAAAAAAACTTAGGCTTCTTCGGGGCTCGAACCCGCGCCCCGGATGACATTGTGAGCTTGTTTGCCACTGAGCTAAAAAAAATGTGGTCGCGCGACCCATTTTCACGTAAGGTGTTAATTTCGATCTTCGAACAATCGAGCACATTTGCGTTGTCCCCTGGAAAACGAAAGCGACATGTTTAGGGTGCGCCGCCGCAGCGTGGATACCTCGATTCGTCGTCATATATCTCTCGTACGGGGCCGCAGCCGCAGCGTGAATACTTCGATTCGTCGTCATATATCTCTCGTACGGGGCCGTCGCCGCAGCGTGGATACATCGATTCGTTGTCATGTATCTCTCGTTCGGGGCGGACCGCCGCAACTTGGATAATTCGACACGTCGTCATGTATCTCTCGTCCGGGGCAGCCGCTGCAACTTGGATAATTCGACACGTCGTCATGTATCTCTCGTCCGGGGCCACCGCCCTACTCTTTTTTATTCCTTGCGGCGGCCAACCCCGGCATTAAGGACAAAAAACAGGATCGCGTTTTTTTTTAATGCTTTTCCTGTTTGGGGAGGGGGGCGGATCTTTGTTTTCTATGATTGCCCCCTTTTTTTTGTCTATCCCAGGTTGGTTTTAGGAGGCTTGATGTGCCTGCTGGGTGATCGCCGGCTTTTTTATTGGTGATTGCGTATTTTTGGCTTACCGCTGTGCCGCTCAGCGCCATTTTGTTTTACTTCTTTTCTGCTTATTGGGGCGTGTTGTTATTCGTCACGCGTCAGCACACACCGAGCAACATGTCAAAAAAACAAAACGCAGGCTTCTTCGCCCCTCGCGAGGGCCTCCGCAGCCACAATCCTGTGCGTGCGTGCATTCTCAGCGTTTTAAACACGGCATGTGTGTGCATGTGCTTGTGTGTTTGGCAGCGCCTATAATTGCAGAGCAGCTGTGCGCCACAAGAGAGTCAGAAGAAAGCAACGGCAGAGAGAGGCAGATAGCACACACGCACAAATTACTCATATCATCACACACGCAGCCCGCGGAATGGGTGCTCTCAACCACAAAACAATGAAAAACAAAACAAAAAGCCGAAGCGTGGGACGACCAGCGCACACACTCTCATTGCTCCCGTAAAGCAAAACACACACACAGGGGGAGAGAGAGAGAGAGAGAAAGGTCGCCCACTCAATGCAATAAAAACAAAACAGAAACAGTTACGGTGCTCCGCCCATGCAGCCAGGCAGGACGGCAGCGGTGCGTGTCGTGCAAAAGAGAGCACCAACGGGCCTGCATGGGTGTGCATGAAATATATACAATGGGCACATTATGTGTGTGCTTCGTGGGATGAGGTGAGGGCGAGAGTCCATGCAAGGGGACACACACAGAGAGTGAGTGAAAGACGAGTGTGTGTGTGCGGGCGGTGCATGGCGCTCTCTCACTCACTCTCACGCGGCCACCACCGCAGCCGCAGCCGCACACACCACGAAACAGATGGAATCAGTGCGATTGCAGAACTCGCACACCGTCCTGCAAACCAGAAGTTTAAAAAGCAATAAGAAACAAGAATTCCAAAAAAAAAAAAGGAAAAAAACTTAGGCTTCTTCGGGGCTCGAACCCGCACCCCGGATGACATTGTGAGCTTGTTTGCCACTGAGCTAAAAAAAATGTGGTCGCGCGACCCATTTTCACGTAAGGTGTTAAGTTCGATCTTCGAACAATCGAGCACATTTGCGTTGTCCCCTGGAAAACGAAAGCGACATGTTTAGGGTGCGCCGCCGCAGCGTGGATACCTCGATTCGTCGTCATATATCTCTCGTACGGGGCCGCAGCCGCAGCGTGAATACTTCGATTCGTCGTCATATATCTCTCGTACGGGGCCGTCGCCGCAGCGTGGATACATCGATTCGTTGTCATGTATCTCTCGTTCGGGGCGGACCGCCGCAACTTGGATAATTCGACACGTCGTCATGTATCTCTCGTCCGGGGCAACCGCGCAACTCTGGATTATTCCACGTCGTCGTCTATCCCCGTCCGTAAGGCCACCAACATACTCTTTTTTATTCCTTGCGGCG
>NW_001849148.1:1901-22849 GCF_000209065.1 Trypanosoma cruzi | reverse complement strand
GGCCTGGTTGTCGATCACATCGCCATGCACATGCGCCAGGGCAGGGAGGGAGGAGGCGTCGGGGTCGCGGTCAGACTGGGGCGACAGTGTTTCTTGCTCACGGGCTCGTCAAAGTCTGTGATGTTACGTCAATCGTCATATCCAGATCCGTCTCCAGAAATCCCAAAGCTGCAGCCATGTGCGTATAATATATATATACACCGAGGCGGAGTCGTGGACATCTCTTGCTCTCCAGTTTCGTGCACCGCGTCTGTTGGTTTAGCGACGAGCGCACTACAAAAAAGAGCTTTCACGGGAAGGGGGCACTCTGCGCAAAATGTGTAATGCATGGTTTGTTGCTGACTCGTCAGGGCCCCGATGGAGCTAGAGCGCACACAGGATATGCATAACGGGATAGTCACGCGGCGGAGCATCAGGCGCACAGGGCGCCGAGCGTCACACCGCGCGCGCCCTTGCTCTCCGACCCCCGTGCACACACACGCAGCGGAACGCGTCCAACGCACGCCCCCAAAAGGGACAGCGAGGCCGCGACAGCCACGCGCATGCCGTCTCGAGGCCGTACGCCCACTGAGAGAGCGCCCCCGAGGTGACAGGATCGCGTAATGAAGGCAAAGGGGAGAGGGTGAAAGAGAGGGAGGGTCGGTGCGACGATCAGACGGGGCGTGAAATAACGCTGTTTTCATTGCTGTGTCAACGTCCATCTGCGACGGCTTTACATCGGCCTGGTTGTCGATCACATCGCCATGCACATGCGCCAGGGCAGGGAGGGAGGAGGCGTCGGGGTCGCGGTCAGACTGGGGCGACAGTGTTTCTTGCTCACGGGCTCGTCAAAGTCTGTGATGTTACGTCAATCATCATATCCAGATCCGTCTCCAGAAATCCCAAAGCTGCAGCCATGTGCGTATATATATATATACACCGAGGCGGAGTCGTGGACATCTCTTGCTCTCCAGTTTCGTGCACCGCGTCTGTTGGTTTAGCGACGAGCGCACTACAAAAAAGAGCTTTCACGGGAAGGGGGCACTCTGCGCAAAATGTGTAATGCATGGTTTGTTGCTGACTCGTCAGGGCCCCGATGGAGCTAGAGCGCACACAGGATATGCATAACGGGATAGTCACGCGGCGGAGCATCAGGCGCACAGGGCGCCGAGCGTCACACCGCGCGCGCCCTTGCTCTCCGACCCCCGTGCACACAAACGCAGCGGAACGCGTCCAACGCACGCCCCCAAAAGGGACAGCGAGGCCGCGACAGCCACGCGCATGCCGTCTCGAGGCCGTACGCCCACTGAGAGAGCGCCCCCGAGGTGACAGGATCGCGTAATGAAGGCAAAGGGGAGAGGGTGAAAGAGAGGGAGGGTCGGTGCGACGATCAGACGGGGCGTGAAATAACGCTGTTTTCATTGCTGTGTCAACGTCCATCTGCGACGGCTTTACATCGGCCTGGTTGTCGATCACATCGCCATGCACATGCGCCAGGGCAGGGAGGGAGGAGGCGTCGGGGTCGCGGTCAGACTGGGGCGACAGTGTTTCTTGCTCACGGGCTCGTCAAAGTCTGTGATGTTACGTCAATCGTCATATCCAGATCCGTCTCCAGAAATCCCAAAGCTGCAGCCATGTGCGTATATATATATATACACCGAGGCGGGGTCGTGGACGTCTCTTTCTCTCCAGTTTCGTGCACCGCGTCTGTTGGTTTATCTAAGATGGTGTACTGTAATATTGCACTGTTTTCTTTTAAGAACAGGAGAGTTAGAAATGTTGGTTTTAAAATGAGCGTAGATTAGTAACAGTTTTTTTTTTTCGTGAAAGACTGCAATAGGCCCAATTTTTGTGTTGTTCTGTGAGTTTTATTATATTTTTTTTTTATATAATTTCAATCTCTTTTTCTCTTTTTTTTTTGAATTTCTTTTCTTCTATTTCTGTTTGTAGAAAGTCTGTTGGAGTTCTCTTGTTTTTGGTTGTTGTTTTTTTTTTTTTTCCTCCTTGTTACCTGTCAAGAAGGAAGTCGCCGCTGTTTTCGGGGTCGGGAAGAAACCACAACGGCTGCCATCGATTGGGGTTGTGCGTGTCAAGCGTTTCGTCATCCGAATAAAGTGTGATGACTTCATCGTGCCAGTCATCTCGTTGCCATTCAATGCGGAGTCGGCATCCGTACTTTTTTTCCACTGGGGCTTCCGGGCTATTTTTTGTTTCCCTTTTGACATCCGTGGCGGGCGAGTTTTCCTTGCTTTTGCCTGCCTCTTCCTCCTCGTTTCTCATGGCGATGGGGTCGATGTTACTTTCCGCCTGTGGGGACGTGAGGACTGCAACGACGGTTCCCAGTGCGTACACGTCCGTCATCCACAGGCGTACCTTCTGCCCTGTCGTTAACGCGTGCGCCCCAATGCGGACAAACGCGTTGGCGTTGTGGTCAGTGAGGGGTGGCGCCTCGGGCATTTCTGCAACGTACATGGGTCCCAGCTTTGGTCCCAAGTACTGCGCAAGAAATGCCTGCACGGCGGTTTCGTATGTGTAATCTGCAACTTCCGCGTCACGTGCACGAACACGTGCGTCCTGTGGCACCACAACGTCCCAGGTGTGTCTATGGCAGTTGTTTCTCTCGTTGATTGCATTCATTTCCGGTGCCGTCTGCGTCCCCTCAATGAATCCGCGTTGGAAATTTGCGAGAGCAACCACAAATGTCCCACCAATGATGACGTCTGTGACGAAAAAGGAACGTAACGCCGTTACCATCTGTGGGTCGTTGCGCTTGGCATCAGCGTTCGTACCGTTGCTCACCTTATTGTGGGAATGCTTTCCCCACACGTAGAGGAGGCCATCGCTTGTCAGCGCTGTTGACATCGTGCCGCGACCTGCGCCGATGCGGTTGATGGTTGCCGGGGCCGCAATGATGATTGGCGTGAGCTGCCCATCACCGTTGCCCATCTTACCAAAGTGATACACCACCGCACCCACCGCAGACGATTCACGCAAGACAAGTGTGTGGTCGTCGCCAGCCGCAATGCCACAGAGCCGCTCAGGGTGGGAGCGTTCAGGGAAACGCACACGCTGCGGAATGAAGGAAGACGCTAAACCACCCAGGCCAAGTTTGCCGTAGGAGCCCTCACCGCAGGTGTAGACCTCGTCCGAGCTGCGACAGACAACATGTCCACGAGCAGCTGCCACTTCCAGAATAACGACATGGTGTCGCACGAACCACTGCACCAGAGCGGGGATCTTCACATTCGTCTTCACCGTTTGAAGCGTGCGTGCATCCATGCGTGCCCCGTCATCGCCGTGGCATAAATGGCCGTACTGTGCCTCACCCCATGAGTACAATTGGCCCTTATTGCTCAAAGCGAAACTTGCATTTCCTGCTGCGTACACTGCCGTGATGTGTGCAAGGCCCGCCACCGGCGCAAAACCAGTCACCTTCGCGGTGACACCAAGTTGATCAAAGCTATTATCACCAGCAGCAAACACAGTGCCCGCAGACGTACAAATAATTGTATGTTTATTGCCACAGGCGAGTCCAGTGACGGTGTTACCCGCCGACAAAAGTTCCTCAAAATGAAGCTTTGTAAGTGTCGTTGTGTACTCCGGCACCCGGTGGCCCAACTGCCCGCAGTGGTTGCTCCCCATGCCGTAGACAAACCAGTTCATGTTGTCTTGAGCACACGACACCAATGGTGAAGGCATCGCAGCCCCCGCTGCCACATCGTAGCTGTGTTCCACAGACGCCAACACCGCCACCAGATGCCTCTGTCCGCACGCCAGTAATTTTCCTACGATACGCCGCGCATCAATAAGACGTAGCCTCTCGCCTTCCGCATCATCCGCTTCATAAACGTTGTGGACATGACTGCCGCCGTCGCCCACCATGGCGAGGGTGGGGGGCACATACAGCGGATATCGCAGCGCGGGCCTCTTCTCGTGTTCCACGAGATTCGGCGTCTGAAAGTTGTAACTTCCCCAAAAAAACATCAGAATCCACCCAATTATTCTTTTTGGTTGTTGTTCTTTTTATTACTACTCGCTGCTGCCACCACCACAGACACACACGTCACCCCAAATTATGTACATTTTATACACATGGACATTTACCCACATGTGTTTGTGCAAAAAAAAAAAAAAAAAAAAAAAGAAGCTGTTGGTGGTGGTGGTGGGGAAAACAACAACAAAAAGAGGATTTGACTGCAGGAGCAACACACACGCACACACAGAGAGAGAGAGAAAAAAAAAGAAGGCGACAAGAAAACATGACCCAAACAATCATTTTTATTATTTTGTATTTAATTTCTCGATTCCCATTTCTCCCCCCCCCCACCCCCCCTCTTTTTTTTTTGTGTATTTCTTTTCTCTTTTCTCTCTTTTCTCCCTCTCTCTGTGCTCATCCATGACAAAATTGACACCATAAAATACACAACCAAAACAAAAACAAAAAAAAATAATAAAAATAAATAAAACAAAATAAAAAAAGGAGGGCCCAAAACGAGATTAATAAACAACAATACACACCACATACACATCCGTGCACTGAGTGGTAAATATGTGGATGCGGCTTTTAAAGAAACTTTTAAATAAACTACGGCAGCAGCCAAAAATAATATATATGTTTTTCTTGTTTTTTGTTTTTTTTATATATTTTGTGTACTTTTCATGCAATGTATGTAATTGGCTTCACACCAACATCTGCAAATCCCCTCACAACTGCTTCCCTGCTTACACAAACAGGGAGGATCATGTCCATAGCGTGGAAGGCACAAACAAACCCACACAAAGACACATGCACACATCCGACTGCATCAAAAGGAAAGGAGGGGAAAAAAAAAAGAAAAAAAAAAGAAAAAGAAAAGAAAAGAAGATGCCTGTGGTAAACACCACATGCAAACAGAAAAAAATATATATAAAATATAAAATATAAAAATAAATAAAATAAAAACATGTGCGTGTACTGTCTCTGACCAAAATGCCACGTGAGATTTTTCCTGAAAAGTTTGCCTCACAACACTCCGTGCACCGACAACGTTGTCGTTCACGTCCGTTGCGGCGACGAGTAAGGGGCATGCATGCTGCCTGTGAAGGACCAGGCCGCCTCGGACGTCCATTCGTTCATGATTGGTGTCGTCGTGACCGTGACTGACGGGATGTACACGTGGCGGATGTCGTCGTGCTCCGTGGGCCGCTGCGCCCCTCTTCCTCCGCCTCCTTCGCCTCCTCCTGACGTCGCCTCCGGCGCAGGCATTGACGATACCGACGGCATCCGTCGCGTCACCGTCATAGACCCGTCCAGTTGGTAGTAAAAATGAAGAAGCGGCATCGTTAGCAACCCTCTCAAAGCACCGTTCCCCTCCGTCCGTGCGTCTCTCTCTCTCCCGTCGTGTAATATCAAAGCGATGACAACAAGTACGGAGTTGGTATCAATAACCAAAACAAAAACAAAACAAAAAAAAAATAATAATAATGACTGTTCTTTTTGTTGTTATTATTATTAGTTGGCTTTCAATAACACAATAAAATACACACACACACAAATGACGGAATGGCGGACGCTTAGAAATCACCACAACAACGCACGTCAAAAAAAAAAGAAAAAAGGGTAATAATAAATAAATAAATAAATAAATAAATAAAAGGTAGGCAGAGCGATAGTTTTTTTTTTCTTTTTTTTTTCTTTTTTTCCTTTTTCTTTCTTTTTGTGTGTGCGTGTTTGTGTGTGCGTGCGTATTTCTTACTTTTCTTTGTTTGTTTGTCACTCACCGATGCTTGTTTGTACTTACGGTTCCGTGGCTACTCCGTCCCCGCTTTGAATGACTTTTAAAAAGACGTTATTTGTTGTAATGAATGCGTAACTATATGAATGTACGTGTATGTCTGTGTGCACGCTTTGAAAAATAAAAATAAAAATGGAAATAACAACGTTTAAAGGAACACGCATGGAAATCGGAAATTGACAGTGATACATTGTAGCAGGTACACAGAATTCATAGGCGCATATACATAAAAAATAAATTTAAAAAGGTAAATAAAAGGCATAAAATAAAACGTACAGAAACACCACTGTCACTGAATAAGGAAAAGAAAGCCTAAGTATTTATGTTGTACACATCCATTTCCCACCTCTATTGTGTCGCTACCGCAGGAATGGGAGTGGAAGCAATAAAGACTTTTGTGTAGGCCTCCTCAGACTCACTCAACAGCCCCTCCACCATGGAGATATCACCGTCACCGCCATTATATCCACACACCTGCGTTATCAGATGTGCCAGCTGCTCACAACTTGCCGCATTCCAAACCAACTCGCAACCCGCTGCCGCTGTCAGAGACGCAGTCCACTTCGTAGACATCGTGCCGCCCTCACCGCTTCGCATCTCTCGTGCTGGACTTTGTGCCGCCACCCCGTAGCTGTCACGTTGCGGTGGCGGCGGCAGCAGCAGTGTGTGGTAAGCATCCGTCTCCAGCAGCATCCGTCTCTCCCGCAAGAGAAACGGCAGCGTCTTCTCCGCAAAATCCTTCACCCGTAAACTCGTGCTGGCACCCACGCCAAAAAATATGCGGAGCGGCTCCCTCTTCGTCGCCAACTGACCCCCACCCGTTGAAGTTGGCCGTCGCTTTCGTATCATCATCGCCGACCGCGCAAAGTCCATGGAGCCGGTAAATCCGTGCAGCACAATGGCGGGCGGCGTGTCCTCGGCGGGAAGCTCCTGCAGTGTCTGCAGCATCCTCCCAAAGCTGCGCACGCAATGCACAGAAACGGGGCGGCCATATTTCGCCGCCAACTTCAACTGCGCCACGAAGAGCGGGAGTTGCGCCGACTCCGGTGGTCCCCGCAGTTTGTCCAGTCCAATCTCCCCCACTATGGCACTTGGATGACGTTTCAATGCGGCTTCAAGTAAACATAAAAGTTCCTCCGCGCTCCGTTCGCCTTCTTTCTTGTCGTGCGGGCACCCCACGGCAGCATCGGTGCCTTCCGGAGCAACCGCTGAATCCGCCACCATGCAGGCAGGGTCATTGGGCACGAACCACGGGTGAATGCCAAACCCTGGGATGACCGTAGGCGATGCTGTCGGTTCCGTCGTGGTGTCAAAAGTCGGAGACATTCGCAACTGCGACGAGTGAGCCACCGCCACGGATGCCGCCACGGTGTCCCAGTCAACATCGGGGTGCGTGCCGCACACCACAGCGCGCACTATGTGGCACATGAATGGGAGCTTTTTTGCATCGTCTGTCGGTGTCTCCTCTGGAAATGAGGCCGCCGTCCTCACATGGCAGTGGGAGTCGGTAACTGGGAGAAGACGCAGTACCCTTCCCGATGCCTGCGCAGCCATCGATGCGTGAAGTAAAAAAAAAAATGCTCCTACAAAAAAAAAAAAAAATAAATAAATAAAATAAAAATAAATGAAAAAAGAAACTAGAAGCCAAACCAAAAATAAATAAAAAGAAAACAAACAAACAAACACATAAACACGCACGCAAACCATTTACTTCCTTTCATTAGACGCAAGTCGTCACGTGTACGCTTCTTCTTTCGTTTTTTTTTTCTTTTTTTCCTCTTCCTCGCCTACAGTGTGTTTGCGCTCTCACACTCCGCTGATTTCCTTTACGTGAGTGCGGCTGCGACAACAGCCATATAAATATAATGAAAAAAAAAAAGAAAAAAAAAAGGAAAAGGGAGCAGTCGAGAGCGCACCTAAATGCAATAACGTCGCCCCGTCATTTCCGTCGGCCTCCTGTAAGCATGTAAACCCCTTGTCTTCTTTTTGGTTGCTGCTATTGTTTTCTTTGTGTGTCTTCGGTCACTCTTCGTTCCGCCTCCCTTCCTTCCCCCTTCGATCCTTTTGATCCCTCTATGCACTTGTATGTATGTATGAATGTATGAATGCATCCTTACTCGTCTGCCAGTGTGGGGTGTGCACGTATCGTCATCGTACACGCGGGCATGTCCGCGTGGCTTCTTATTTTTATTGCCACTCTTCTTTGTCCCCCTTCCTCTCCCCCCAAATTTCTTGACTAGCTGCAGGACTCCGTTCGAGCCCGTTTTGCCTCTGGCTCACCGATGCTACTCGCCCCACCTCGCTCCCCCGGCTGTTGTTGTTGTTGACTCATGGGCTGTTTGGGCTTCCGCCGCGCCACGACATGATGCACCGGCTGACTGTTCGACGTCTCCGAGCCGCGGCCGTTCACTTGGGGAGGAAATAGCGAAAGCGACATGCTGTTGCTGTGCTCATTCCACTGCACGGGGTTTGTCAAGGACTGCGGCATCGAGAGTGCCGAGTACTCCGGCTCCCCCGGCAGGCGCGAGACATACGGATGAGTCTTGCGGCCCCCCTCCTCATTCCCCGCGTCTTCACCGTAAAACTCCTGCACCGTCGGCAATTCCTCTGCCTCCTTCACGGCAAACTGGGCCTGGATGCATTCCTGCAGCTCCTTATACTTGCCACCCTTCATCTCCCGCGCGTCCTCCCGCAGCTCCTCCAGCTCCTTCACAAGCTCCGCAGGAATCGCATCGGCGGGAAATGATGCCAACTCATCCAGCGCCGCTTGAAAACGCTCCTCAGCCCCTTCGAAATCCCCTTCCTTCATGTAGCAATCCGCAATGCCATACAGCACGGCGGCAAGTCTACGGTATGGAAGCATTTGCGGTGCCTCTTCTTGAATAAAGCGGTATGTCATCAACTCACTCTCGTACTCCTTCAGCGCACTGTCAAAGTCCTCGCGTTCCACCTGAAGCTGCGCAATGCTGTTGTGCACCTCGGCAAGGTGGAGCTGCACCTCAATATCCTCCTCCCCCCGTTCCTGTTCTTGTTTCTGAAAGCATACACGGGCAACATCAAGGTTGATAAAACACGCTTCAAGAGCATCTTGATCAAGTGGCTGCAACGCCGCCTCCACGGTGCTCTTGGACTGCAGGACACGCAGCTGAGAAAGGCCGTAGTCAAGAAAGTACACCCCGCAAATGGGGGCGGTTGCACCGTACTTTTTCTCAAAATGTCGAACAACTCGATATTGAATGTCCAGCGCATCCTCGTAGCGGTGATTGTTGTAGTGAGCAATGCCAACTGCACGTGCCTCGTTGGCCTCCTCGTCTGTGGCGAATGGAGTTGTCTCTTCCTCTTCTTCGTCTTCGCCGTCCACAACACTGGCGTCGTCATTGTCCTCTTTACATTCGTCTTCGCATGATGACGATTCCTCTCCCTCCTCATCGCTCCCCGGGGCGTCTGTTTCATGGCGATCCCGTGGTTTTTCCTCCTCTTCCTGCTGTTGCTGTTGCTGGCGCTGCAAGAGAAAGTCCGCCTCTCTCCCTGCCCTGACGTCGGATGCACTCGGAGTGGCCTCGTCCTCCCTCCGTTCACGAGAACTCCGATCCGTCTGTCCTGACGACTCCATCGACCCCTCCCTTCTCCTCTCCTCTCTTTATTGACGTCCTTTTGCGCACTCACACGGAGGAGAACCGCTGAACGCTCGTCCCTTTTTGTTCTGTTTTATTTTTATTATTTTTATTATTATTCCTCCTTCTTTCCTCCCCCTTTTTAAACTTCCCCGCACACACACATAGAAAGACAAGAAAAAAGAAAAAAAAAGTAGAAGCGGCAAATAATACCCTCACGTATCCCCTCCCTCCCTCCCTCCCTCCCTCTTTATCCACCCATCGCCTCTATAAAAATCCCTCACCCCCTTACCTGAAGTACCATTCATGCACACATGATACATATATGCATACATAAACAGAAAGGAAGGGGGAAAAAAAGAAAAAAAGAGAGAAAAGGAGGAACAAAAATAAAAATGCCGACATTTCATAAGCCCACCAACACCAACACTACACACACACAAAAAAAAAAAAGGAAGAGATGCACCGTGACTCACAAAAATGGGAATCCATATTTGATCGGCCACAACTTCTCAAAAATAAAGCAAAACGGCCAATGCGAGTAAACGCATACAAGAAGAAAAAAAAAAAAGAAAAAAAAAAAGAAAACATCATCGTGTTAACCATTTAATAAATATTCGTGCACTGGCGGTAAACACATACACATACACATACACACATACATATATATATAAAGTCGACCTTGAGTAGTATACATTGACGGAGCACTCCTGAATGAATGGAAAGACACGCACACCAAAAAAACACAAAAAAAACACGCAAACACACACACTCTCTCTCTCTATCACTCTCACTCTTTGCAAGGCATAGCACCAACGTAGTCCGTCAAAGCCCACCGAAAGGAAGAAAAAAGAAAAGAAAAAGGAATAAAAAGTGATGCGGGCAAGTAAAACGTGGGTATTAAGGAAAATTTTTCTGTTTGTTTTTCTTTTTATTATATATATATATATAATCTGTTTACTGTTGCTTTTTATATTTTCATGCCTAATGTTGTCTAATGTTAAGCTGCACTCGGTTTGCAGGCGGTCTCGGGGTGACAGTCGAGTGGATGCTTCGCCTCACCTCTCGCAGTGTGCGTTCAATGCCGCCGTAGTCTATCAACTGTGCGGAGGCCTCGTTCCCCACACCGCAGTAGTCTAGGAGCGCCAAGACACATGCGCGACCCACCTCGGCGCTCTGTGAGAGAATGCATGGGGTTTCAATAAAACAAAACGGTTCATCTTTGGATGCCGCATTTTTACTACCACGTTTACCCGCTTTTCCATCACTTTGGCCGGTCCGTTTGGAGATGCCTTGTCGGGAGGACGCCTGTTTCCGCCCTCGTTTCGAACGGGATCGCGTTTTTACCGCTCCCGGAAGTGGCCACGTGCCTTTTTCGCTCTGCGACCTCGTAGCCCATCGCAGTCGTGCTCCTCGAATGTTGGCATATCGTGCCTCCCAGGTGTCGTTATCGCCATAACAGCTCGCTATCGAATAATTTCTATCGTTGACATTGTTTTCATCGTCACCGCAGGCACCGTCAATGTACATTCTATTATTTGAAAAGTGGGTGAGCTCCACGGTGTAGGAGTGAATAAGCCGCTCGCCAAAAAGCACACGCGAACTGCCCTCCTTGCTTGTCATGTGACCTCGCCCAAAGCGACAAAGTTGGTAGGAAAACACGCCTTTTGCATGTAGGCTCACAATCTTCGGAAAAATCATGTTCCAGTGCTGCACCGTATCGGGCAAGCAGTTACCGAACATAAATCCACTAGACTGCGAAGCGTGTGAATGAAAATCCATGTACATAAAGAATCTGTCAAGGTAAGTTTTCTGAAGGTAATCAAAGACTTTTCGGAGTGCAGCTACGGTGGGCTGTATCTGTGGATCCGGATTCTTGTAGCATCGGTTGAGGTTAAAGCCGTTTTGATCAAGCCGGGAATGACCACGTGCGACACCATCTGGATTCAGCATGGGGACAATGTAAAAAATAAAATATTCCCGTACCAACGCCGCGCGTGGGTCACGTGAAAGAAGAAACGAAATAACACCGTGAATACCATGCGATGCCGTCACCTCCCCAGGATGCACCCGCCCGCTAAGCAACACCACCTTCTTCCCCGTTTCAAACCGCCCATACGGGCCCAAAATGGATGGACGGGAAAAATTGTTCCCCTCCTTCTCATGTCGACTGTTGCGTCGGAGAAGTTTTTTGTTGTTGGCACTTGTGATAATGAGCAGGTGCAACTTACGCCCGTCCCGCGTGTGGCACAAAACTCGCTCCTCAAACCGAATCCCACTGATACTCATCTTGACCAACTGATGCCAGTGAGTGATGTGGCATAGGAGGTCGGCGTAGGTGTAAGGAACACAAAAGGCAACATGCACCACATCGCTAGAACGAGGGAGGAGAACAAACGACAATTCCCCATCCTCATCATTGTTAATGGTGCGATACACGCACGCCCCCACCGGTGTCCACAACCGCGGAGAGTTTCCTGCACGCCAGACCGGACGCATTCCATTTCGTGCGTACAATTTCGTATTGGGTTGAATGTTAACGATCCTCAAAGAGATGGCACACTGAGGCCGCACACCTAAAATGGCAAAACGAAACCACAGCCGCTGCGCACATCCAAACTCCGGCCCCAACCATAACGTAAAGGCCGGTTGGCATGGTGTGCCCTTCAGCCGCTCTACACGTGCCAAATTCCCGCCCTCAAGATCCGAAGAAAACACGAGGCCTTCCCCGGGAAACTGAAACACACGCTGGTGTGATAGGGAGGCCGTGCCGAGCACAACACTCACCTGTCTTTCCCAATTTTCTACAAATTCCGCTGCATCACCAAAATGGGGAAAACGCTCCAGCACCAATGCCGCAGTTTGTCGGATTGGATGCCAGTCTGGCGAGAAATAAGGCTCTACGTTATCATTACCATCATTACCACTGCTGTTCTTATTCTTATTCTTATTATTATTGCTTTTATTCGCACTAAAGCGTCTGTGAACATCGGCCCATGCACAACAGGAAAAAACAACCGCTAAAACGTACTCCTGCTCAGACAGCCAACGTTCTGACTCTAATGGATGTAAAAACAAAGTGGAACCACCTGTTCGTGCATACTTGTTACAGGGTTCCCCATTTAAAACCCAACGGGACGAACGTACCCGATTAGCACCACCATTACCACGGTTCAATTCCTGCGGCGCGTGTATAATGGGTGATCTCATCTGCCCAACTGTCATTCCTGAAAGTAAATCCTGCGACGCCTGGTCTCCATTTGGCATCAATTGTTCATATCCCATCAGTCCAACATAATCCAAGCACCGTGCAAGAACAAAGTCATCAACAAGCCAAACCTTTTTGGCATCATCCAGAAAAAAGGCATTGTACAGACTCATGGAACGGCACGTGGCATCAGAAATACCCTCGGCTATGGTTCGTCGAATGGAACGACGATGAACCGTCCCACCACGCGTTTTCGCCTTCATAAAGGTTTGTCCTCTCAACAACCTCCGTCGTACCGATCGACTACGAAGGGAAGAACGAGAATTGTCAATTGAAATAACTTCGGCATCCAAGGCCTTTTTAGGTGAGGAATGCAGAATAGAGTCACAGGTGGAAACCTCGCTTTTACGGCCCTCCCACGGTGTGTCTGTCGTCTGAGTTTTCTCCATGTACCGGTGCACCGCCTTCTCCTCCGTTTCCTCGTCATACGGTGTGTACCGTTCCAAATCATTCCCTTCAAATGAAAAAAGAAACGCATTATTATTTCCTAGTGACTGTTCTCGATCCTGATTTTCCTCTAACGTCTGCTTTTTTATGCCACGTTTTTCCTTGTTACACGGCGTATGCGCAATACTAGAGTTCAAACTAGAACACTCAGATGGAACCCTCTGGTTAGACGGTTGATTACCATCCACGCCAATACCTGCATCAATTTTGACTGGCTGCGGCGATGGCGCCTTTCCTTCCACGTGCTGCTGTGATGCATCCCTCATGCCGTTATTGTTTCTCGTCCTACGCGGCGTTGCTGCCGCTTCGCCTGGTGCTGCTGCTACTGCTATTGTTGTCTCGTCCACAGCAGAAAACGCAAGATCATACGATGGCTCAGACGCAGGACCTGTTTTCCCCGGTGTTTCCTCTGCCACTGAAGAGGATTCAAAAAAAGGACGCCGCAGCAATCCACTACTACGGCGACGTCGTCCTTCAGCGAAGAGGGAAACATGCAACTCATTCTTCTTTCTTGTGACTGAATGTGATTTCAAAACAACCGGACTGGACGCCATCGCATTGGCGCTCGGATTTCTTCGATTTTGGTTGCTGGCGTTGCTGCTGTTGGTGTTCGTATGTCTCAATTTCTTCGAGGCGGTGTCCATCGTCGTCAGGATGCGTGACGGTATCATGCCCAGCTGGGAGGTGAAGGGGTCAAAAACCTCCATCTTTGCTTCGTCCTTCTGGGCCCTTCTCGCCCCTTTTACCGTGGAACTCTTTTCTAACTTCACCGGCATTAATAACACTTATGTTTGTCTGTTTGTGTGCGTGTGTGCGTAGTTAAACGGCGAAGACTGCAAGCAATGTACAACTCCACGGAAATGACACAATAAAGCCAAACAACAGAGAATTAAGAAAAAGAAAAAAAAAAAAGATCGCAGAGCATGTCTTAATTGGACACATAAAAACACACATGCACAAATAAAGAAGAAAAAACGTAAAGAATTCACTGGAATTCCAGTAGGCACGTGAATGAAATGGTGAGAGAGGGCAAGAAGGACAACATGTTGCCGCAGAGACTAAAAAAAAAAAAAGGAATATAAAAGCATCAATGAATGCGGACCACACCACGGCTCTGCAGGCACACCCTTTTTGTTGTTGTTGTTGTTTTTTGCTCCCTCTCGCCCCGTTTCTTTCGCGGCCGGATATTATTCGTCTCTCCTTTTGTATATATATATATATATATCGTTGTATTTCCCCTCCCCTCACCCCACTCCTGCCATTTCATTTGCGGCGCAGAGAAGCTGCCGTGTAAAGGAAAACAACACGGCAGAAAAAGAAGCAAACGGCACTCATAGACAGCAACAGCGGAATTTCCCCCACACACATACACCCCTCCTTCTCCTCCTACCAGAAGAGTATCATCAGCAGCATACATATGCCAATCACTACGCCCAAAACAAGGGCATCCCTGCGCCGCTTACTGGAAATGCGGCCAAGCACCCTTTTGAGTACAGGGACTCGCAAGGCAATCTGGACGAGCCGATCCTCCATGCGGGCAAACGCATCCCGCTGCCCACGCAACTGATCCCGTGAAGACTCCGCCTGACTCAGAATATTGTTCAAACGTCGCTGGGTGTGGCGCAGGGAGTCCTGCTCTTCCATGAGGAAACGCACCCCTTCCCCCTCCCTGTGGGCCTCCAGATCATGCGTGACACTTGGCAACAACTCTGCCCACTCACGGCGGCGTTTAAAATCAGCAGTAAGACGCGTAACGGCCCGCCGCTTCTCCGCCGCAAGCTGCAAAAACCGTTCGGTGTGACTGTGCGCGGTGGACTCGGGTGGCAGCGCACGAGCCGTTTCCGCCATTGTCTCTAAGAGCGATTCGAACTGTTGCAGCGCCATTTCAACGTCACTGCGCTTCCGGTCAAACTCCCGCTGCGCCACCTCTATCCTCGCCACCGATGACGCGGCCCCATCAGCAGTCGCCCTGGACTCGTAGACGCCAGAGTTCCCACCAAGGCGAGAGATGCCCTCCAGCACGTTGAGTTGCCGCTCAATGACACTGTCCGCCTGACGGGCATCATTCCGCAGAGACTCCCACACACGCAGTTTGCTCTCCATCGGCCACCACAACCGTCCACACGCGGGTGTTTCTTCCGGTACCCACTACGTTCCCTTTGTATTTTCCTCGCGCTTGTTGAACCAACTCCTAACTTCTCCAATTTTCTTTTTTTTTTTTTTTTTTTCTCGGTCTTTCCACCCTCCCTTCGTGTCCTCCTCTTGTCTTTATTGCTCGTACTATCCACCCACTAGCCCTCTTCCACGCTGCTGTCAACACACAATCACGTTGGAAGAAAAAAAAGAGTGAGAAAAAGACGGTAAGGTGATGCAATAATAATAATAATAATAAAACAAGAAAAAAAAAACCCTCATTTATCCACATAAACACGTATACACTAAACAAACAAACATAAAAGGACCGCTCCTCTCCAATGAGACACCGAGGGTGTCACATGTGCATACGGACGCAGATACGTGCGTGCATATCTCCCCAAATACAAATACTAGGCCTACGAAAAAAAACAAAAAAGAAACGTACATTGCAAGTACTGTATAATGGAGAGAGGGGGGGGGGAAAGGAAGGAAAAAAGAAACCGAAAGGTAAAGGAAACAAAAATAAAATTGTTTCGGTTTGTCGTCCTTTACCTTCTTGTCACACTCATGGTTTGCCACATGTTGCCCTCACCGTCTCCTCACAAAACAACCGCAGGTACGGTGGAACTTTGAAATCGCGGTCTAAAAGCTGCAGACGGTAATGCTCAAAAGATGTAATCACGTGCACCGTCTTGGCAGAGTCCGTGGCCACGTCGTACGAGCCAACGCGCCGCAAGTCCGCAGCTAATTTTCTGATTTCCTCCAGCACCTCCGCGGCGTGTGCGACGCACATCGCGCTAAATGAATCGCTGTGTATCAATTCGAAAAAGAAACCCGCCGACTGATCCCGAGCCAGTTGCTCGCAGCGCAGCTCCTCCTCGCGGGCGGCACGTGCCTCTGGACCCTCCTCCGATGAAGGCCCAAACACAGTCTCCAAAAAGGCACGATCCCGCTGCATTCGTTTTGACGCGGAAAAACCATCCGGCAGCACCGCAGTCGATCCCGCAGGGAAGTTAAAGACATCGTCGTCAGCATCTGAATCGGATGAGACCGCATCCTTGTGTTGGATTCCACCGTTGCTCGTCCCCAACGACGGCAGCTGCTCTTGTGTAGAAAATAACAATGCAGACGATGATGGCGACGATGGCTTTGGTGTGAGCCAATCCGACCACATCAGATGGGATTCAAAGTCTTGACTCAACTCATCCAGTAATTCCCGTACATCCCTTCCTGTCACGATGCCGGTCACACTAAACACATGTGGTGCACGATGATTCAACGCGGTCCTTACGGCCTGTATGGCTGCATCCACGCAGCGAGGAATCGTCAACTTCAATATGGCCTCTACAGAGAGACAACGTGGTCCATCCCCTACTCCCATCGTATCCTCATCCATGTTTTCTGCAAAAGGGGACTTCTCCAGGTGTTGTTGTAATTTTTCAACAAATGCCTTCATGATAAAGTTCTGAGTGCCACCTGACCACCAGGAGCGAAGTGTTGATACCACCGTCCCACCGCGTGAGCCCTGTTTCGCCTCTCTTTTTCTCAGAACATAAACCAACACCAACGTCATGTTTTTAATGACATGGAGTGTAATGATCAAACTATGGACGTGCGCCGCAGAAAGAATACCAGCAAGTGACAAAGTGAACAGTTCAAAGAGACCGCTTAACTTTGCCTCGCGTCCAGCAGCAACCCGAACCTGTTCTTTCACAGTGTTGATCTGAAGCCGCTTCACAATGAGATTCTTCGCAAGGCGCTGGTTGGCCCTGGAGGCCATGATGCCTCGGTCGTATCCCTGTGGCAGGTAAGCATCAATGGCGTACTGCACGTCATCCCGGCCAAAGAGTGTCGATCCGTCAGCCTGAGACGCCAAATAACCCACGGCCGTCACTGCAAGAAGTGCCTTCCCCACATACCGCGCCTCCTCCTCAAAGATATCCGTAAAAAACTCTGAAGAACTCATGTTCTTGTCGTTGTTATTGTTGTTGTTAACCCACACACACACACAGAGAGAAAGAGAGAGAGAGACGACTTCCTCCGTGTGCTACACTGTTGCTGCTATTAAAAAATAACTTTCGCTTTACGACGAAAATCCCCTTCTTATCGTCCTGTGTGTCGCCAGCCGTTACTTGTATTCGCTCGGCCACCCTCGTCGTGCACAAATAAGACCTCCGTGAAAGTCTGTGTGCCGGCTTCCGCAGTGACCCCTACTGTTATTATTATTATTATTATTATTGCTGTATGCTGTGAAATCCTTTTCAAAAAATTTGTCGTGGTGTCTTTGGATTAAGCGGCTTTAAACTTCATTTCACCGGCGGTGGGTGTTGTGCGCATAAGTCAACAATTGCAAGACACAAAAACGCAGAGTCGGAGAAAAAAAAAAAACATGAAGGTGTTAAGCCACAGACACACAAACAGAAAAGACGTTTTTTCCTTTTTTTTTTTCTCTCTTTTTTTCCTGTCGAGAGTAAACATCCGCAAAGGGGAAGAACAAAAACAACAACAAAAAAGGGAAAAGGCAAAAGGAAAAAAAAGGGAACTTTGCGTCATCAGCTCATACCTTTGGACTTGATGTCAAATATTTGCATTGTGAGCGCCCCGCTCTCTAGAATTCCCGCAGCGGCATCAGAGGGAAGGGGATGTCGCCTCATTGTCGCCTCGTCCTCAATTTCAATCGTCATGATGCCGTTGGACTCATCCAGCGAGACTTTGTGTGTACGCTGCACCACATTCCCGCGTGATAGTCGCACAGAGCCAGCAGACGCTTCCCAGTGGGGTCGCAACGGATACGACGGCGCCGCAAGCTCTCGTCCGCCGTCATCTTTGCCGCGGACGGCGGAGGTGTCGGGATGCACCTCCACGATTTCACCCGTATCGATCGCCACCAGAATGTTGTGCCACGGGCAACGCAAACACGCTACAGAGGCGGCCGTGTGGGAATCCTCCAAATCCATCAACTCCCCTTCACCCAATGGACCAGAGGCGTGATAGCAAGGGCTGTCGATGGCGTACAGCTTCCCATTGTGCAGCAGAACCGTCACAAAACGGTAAGGATCCTCCAAGAGGAAATGCGCTCGATTCCTCTGCTGTCGGAGACGTTCGTATGACCAGCCATCATACATATTTTTTCGTACCATTTAGTTGCTGTGTGTGTCTATGTCTGTATGTGTGTGTTTTCCCCAACAGCTAAATAATAACAGGAGCAATTAAGATTGGCAGATTAAAAAAGGAAAAAATAAATAAATAAATAAAACGCGTACAACATACATCACCAGTTGTTCTACCTCCCTTTCTCTTTCTCCGCGTGTGCGTAAGTGACATTTCGCCAACCGCCCACTCCACCCTCTTGCACAGATTGGCCGATTATTGCTCTTTTTTTTGGGGGGGGGGTTTGGGTGGGCAGGCGCAATGACGCTGGCATCGTGGACGCGTCCCGCATTGGAAGTGAGGAATTCTTCTGTCGGGTAACAACAAGACCAACAAGAAAAAAGGAAGAAGTGGGAGGGACCTCAACTGTGAGATGGCGCGGTTCCGTCCGCCTGTCCGTTCACGTGCACACAGACACGCACGGAAATGTGCGGGGTAAAAAAAAACTGCGCCCCGCCCCTTCTCGTTCATTTCGCCTCCATTTTTTTTTCTTTTTCTTTTCCCTTGCCCTTTCAGATTTCCGCCCCCGTTTTTTTTTCGTTTTTGTTTTTGTTTTGTTTTGTTTTTTGTTTTCTCACTCCTTTTTTTTTTTTTAATGCCTTCATTTCATTTCGTTTCCGTATCCGTCTGTTTTTTGGGTTGTTTTTCCTTCACGTGCGGCCGTGACAACCCGTTTTTATTCGCTTTTCTTCTCTTCTGAAGGCGCATCAGCGGGCTTTGCCGGCTTTCGTGTGAGAATCTCCACATCCCAGTGCTCGTTGCTAAAAACATCGATCTCCGTGGCAATGCGCATCGCCTTGCGGGCAATTTTCTCTGCGTCGTAACCGTCCACGTCAATCAATGCACGTGCCGCCGCCTTGGCAAACGTGCCCCCCGACCCAATCGCCACAATACCGTCGCTCTCAGGCGTGATGACGTTCCCCTGGCCGTCAATTTCCAGCGTCTCCTCGCGGCCGCAGACAATTAAAGAGGCCTCCAGGCGGCGCAGCGCGCGGTCGGTGCGCCAGTCCTTCGCCAACTCCACTGCAGCGCGGGTGAGTTGCTGGGGGAACTCGCCGACTTTGTTCTCAAGCTTCTCCATCAACGCAATGGCATCCGCCGTGCTACCAGCAAAGCCAATCACAATATCATCGTTAATTTTCCGCAGCTTGCAGGCGCTGGATTTGGCCACAATGCGCTCTCCAAGCGTCACCTGACGGTCGCCAATAAGCACGACGGTGTCCCCTTTCCGCACCGAAAGAATGGTCGTCTGGCGGGACTGACATGCCGTAATGAAGGAGGTGTGTCGAGCGATACGACGAAACATGTTCCTGCTGCTGCTGCTGTTGCTTCTTTTTCTTTTTAAGATGCCACAAAAAGACACGCAGAAAGAGAAAGAGGGTGCGGTTCGACAACAACAACAAAAAGGAGACAAGCATAAACACAAATGCACAGAAAAAAAAAAAAGGGAAAGGGCATATGCAATAACATATTCTCGTGCCGCGTTATGCCTTTCCTGTCAGGAATCTGCAAAGCCGTACCTTTGCATAAGTGTCGGTGGAGCAAATCCAACAAGGGAAAGGGCCGAAGCAAAGAGAAAGAGAAAAAAAGGCATTGGCGTCACCAAAGTGGCCTCCTCCCCTACACCATCATGTAAGCATCGCTGTCTTTACATACTGGCAAGGCACACACACACCCAAAAAGATACGAAACAAGAAAAGACATAAATACTTGCTTTCAAAGATTTTATCACCTTCATGTTTCTTTTCTTTTTAAGTGTGTATTGCTTTCTTTTCTCTTTGCTTGACCCACTTCATTTCTTTAAGGTTTTCGTTTGTTTTCCCTTGCTCTGCCTCTGTCCGCCACACGTCACATCCAATTGTACAAACCGCATCCCTCTCTCTCTCTCTTTCTCTCTCTTCATCCTCTCTTGATATATCCCCTACTGTCCCCATGCGCAACAGGCATGGCAGTCTTCTCTACTGCCCCCGCAGCAGCAGCAACGACAGGAGCGGCGTTGTATCAGTCAAGCGGCACCGTGAAGAGCTTGAAAAAGGGATGTGTCTCCAGGAACGTGTACAAGCGCTCCCAAAAAACAGAGGCCTGAAGAATGTGCGCATGCGATTTGACAACACGACGCGTCAGTGGGAGTGGCTTAACGTGCCATTGTTGCAATGCCTTTGGCAGCTTTTCCTCCTCCAGGTACGGCAGGAAGCCACAGAGTCGCTGGAATAATTCACTCACGGGCACGGGGGCGGGTTCGTTGGGAAACCAACCACGAAACTGCCACTCGTTCCCATCCACGATGCACGCACACACATGCTGCCAATTTTTTACCTGCTGCGGATCATCCACCACACGAAACATTTTATACGCCACGGTGTACTTTTCCGTATCCAAAAAGCTTCCAGGGGACACAATGACGGTGTCTGGCTTGTTTTCCTGCACATTTACAGCCCCCGTCTCTTCATCCACAAACAGTGTCGGTGGGTCAATGTAGACGCCACGCTCCAAAAACTCTCGAATGTTAAAAAGCTGCAAAAGAGATGAAACGGATGCCGGAACAAGAATGGTGGGGATAAAGTCGGGCTGACGGTGTTT
>NW_001849148.1:0-1801 GCF_000209065.1 Trypanosoma cruzi | reverse complement strand
GAGGAAAATGTGCCCTGCCAAGCCACAACCGGGGCCGCATGATACCCCTCTTCGGGTGTCATTTGAGGGTGGAAGAGCGCACGCGACTCCGCATCAAATTCAGCAGCAGCAGCGCGGATGTGCTGCAGCACCGCCTCTGATATATCGCGTCCGCCCGGAAGGTACTCCACGGGAGTGTACTCTCGTGGCAATGGATCGGTGCTGTTGATGCCAGCCACCTCCTCCACGAGGTGACACCACTGTTCCCGTAGAGACATGAACTGACAGAAAAATAAAAATAATAAAAATAATAATAAAGAAAAGCAGTACAATTCAAATAATAAACTTTTAAACACATGAGGGAAACAGAAAAATATATGCACGCAAAACAACAATAACACAGAGAGATAGAGGGGGGTGAGAAAGAAATGATAAATTGGCTGGAGAAATAGGGCCCTTGAAGGCACATTCATCTACACCAACGCACGCACACACGCACACACGCACACATACGCTCTCTCAGTCTCTTTCCATATCTTTGTCACGCCTTCATGTGCAAACGAATAAAATAATAATGTTGATATCACGTTCTGTTCTCAGGGAGAAATGATGCGTAAAATTTCCGTGCGTCACCGCCACCTCCTCCATTTCGTGACGATCCGCTTTTTTTTTTTTTTTTTTCCTTTTTGCAGTTAAGATGCCATCAACTCCAAAAGCCTCTTTCAGGAGGAAGAGGGGGAATTTCTGCTCACCAAAACTCCGGCCAGTACAAGAAGACGGCCCGTGCCACTCCCACAATCAGCAGAAGAAAAAAGATCCAGTAAAACACCGCATACATGCGATGCTGAGACCCACGGCCGTTGATTTCGTCAAGAATTTCAGCTTGGAGTTGTTTTTTCCTGCTGCTACGCGCTACCGGCGTCGGCTTCATCCCATAATCCGTCACCGCAATGGGATGCATCCGCGAGCGCAGTGTGCTGCTCCTCCTCGTCCCTGGTCCCTTTTCCGCCTGAATGGCATGCGTCGGGACGGGCACGTTGAGAAGGTCACTGAGATCCTTCGCCGGCATCCGCAATGTGAAGTATACAAGCCGTGCGGCTGTTGCCTGAGTCCTTCTGTCTGTTTGCCTGTTGATTGGTTGGCTTCTTCCGTGTCACTTCTTCCCCCCGTCCCTTCAATTAAATCAAACTAACCGCCAAAAACGAATTTAAAAATAAAAATAAAAAGAAATCGACAGGACGACAGTAAACACACACAAAAAAAATAAATTTTAAAAAGTCCCACAACTCGCATGGACGCACTTCATTCATGGCGCCGTGTGTACTGCAAGAAAACAGGAAAAAAGGGAACACTGCCGACGTAAACATCCGCACACACACACACAAATATATACATCAAACAGACATCAAACAAATGATATGCGCAGTGCCCTGTCACGTAACAAAAAAAAAAAAAAAAAGGAGGGGCAAAAATAAAAGACACCTCTTTTTGTTCCTTTTTTTTTTTCTTTTTTTTTTGCTTTTGATCATCACCAATTTACATCTCAAAAAACCACACACACACACACAGACAGAGAGAGATAGAGGGAAAAAAAAGAAAAAAAAGAAAATTCAAAGCCGACAGCAAACAAATAAATAAATCAGTGAGGACGCCATTCTTCCTATTATTGCAGTCGCATGTGGGGGACTGTCTTTCCTACGAAAATGAAGGCACCAGCCGAATGGACTTGCGTGACTGAAGAGTGGAAGCCGAGCGAGCTGAAGCGGAAAGGAATGTGTTTTTTGTGCGGGACCGGATTTTTTTCTATCGGAAACGGGATTAA
>NW_001849147.1:12233-22679 GCF_000209065.1 Trypanosoma cruzi | reverse complement strand
CGTCTGGAAGCTGCAAGATGTTCATGAAGTACTCACTGGGGTTTGTGCGGGGCGGAACCTGGTAGCCCAAGCTGGCAAAGTAGGCCACAGATTCCTCTGTGGGGCCATGATAGATGACACGGCCCTTTGCGAGAAGAAGCAGGTCGTCAAAGACGTCAAATAAATCAGACGACGGCGAGTGCACCGTTGCGATGACTGTCCGCATGTCCCTCCTTGCCAATTCTTGAAGCATTTTTCCAACGCGCAGGGCGTTGACCGAGTCCAGGCCGGTGGTTGGCTCGTCCAGCAGCATGACGCAGGGATTCGTCACAAGCTCGGTCCCCACGTTCGCCCGCTTTCGCTCACCACCAGAGACCCCCTTCAAGATGCCCGGAATGCCCAAGACGGTGTGCTGGCACTCCGTGATGTGGAGCCGTGAAATCACCTCGTCCACAAGTTTCTCCGACTCCTCCATGTTCAGCCCAAGGCGGACACGACACGCAAATTTGATCGCCTCGCGCGGAGTCTCCTTGCCCATGACGATATCGTCCTGTGAGACGTACGACACCAGCTTCTTGTACCGCTGCGAGTAGATTGTGTTGTTCAGAAAGCAACACCCATCCAACTTTGCCTTGGCGTTGTACAGCTTGCCCGTGATGGTGCCCATGAGCGTCGTTTTGCCGGCGCCCGACGGCCCCATGATTGCCAAGACACGCCCACCGAGGGCGGTCCCGCTCAGATTGTAGAGCAGCGTCTTGTACGTGACGTTGCCGTCGTCGTCCTCCACGGGGACGCGGTAGGTCAGATTCTCCCACGAGAAGTTCACAACCTTGCCAAGGGAGAGGGCCTCCTCGCGCGAGGCACCGGCGTCACCGTCGCTCTGCGTCCTCATTGCTATTTTCGGCGTTTTTTTTTTTGTTCTCCCGTTTCTTGGCCCTCGCTTCTCCGTTGCCAAATACCGGCGACACACACACACACACAGATATACACAAAAGAAGGGCGGCCCACCGAATGTTCGCTGCGGTGCCGCCACACTCTTCGCTCAGCTAAGGCGTGTCCGCGCGCCGGGAGCCACGCAGTGCAGCGGCAGTCAAAGAAAAGAGCAACGGAAGAGAAGGAGTACATGAGCAGACAGAGGCACTCGGCAGGCAGCAGCCACGTGCCCGCGCACATCCATGCGTGGCAGGAAAGGGGGATTGCACAAAAACGAAAACAAGAAAAAACACGGCGCGGCACTCCTCCCGCTCACGCACACCAGAACCCCTTTGAAGCAATAATAATAATAAAAATAATTAATACTAGTAAGCTCCTCCCCGCTTGAATTTCGCCTCCTTCTGCTTCCATTCCAAAATAAAATACTCGCATACGCACACACAATTAAAAAAAAAGAAAAAAAGAAAAAAAAGTTCGCTCATATGCTCAAACGTCCTCCCGCTTTATTTCGTCTCCTGAAAGGCCCTAGCAGAGGGGGAAAAGCGCAAACGGCAGGGGCGGGGTGGAATAAAACGTTTTGCCCATCTTGCGGCAAAAAAGAGAAAACACGTCCCAGTGACGCTGCATTCTTTTTGTTTCTTTTTTCTTCCTCCCTTCTCGCACTCCTTTTTCGCTCAACCTCCTGCCGACTGGCCACCTCTTCCCCCTCCCGCACCGCGGCGTGGCGCAGGCGTGGAAAAAGAACAACACCTGCGCGTCGTAAATTGTACATACGAAGCAATACAGAAATAGACCAAATGAGTCACAATATATAAACTGCGGCACACAAAATCAACCAGGAAGAATCAGACAAAAATGACTCTCCAATAAACTGAGCCACGAATGGCTTATTTCTCTCCCAGAATCATTTCGCTGGTTGACTCGTGGCCAGCATTTTTTCCTCTATATATGTATACATAAGAAAGAGATTGAAAGCTGGATGGCAACAAACCAAAAATATAAAAGAACCATGAATCAAGCGGGGCATTTACATCACACGCTGCATCAAAGTCCTCACTTTGTGCGGGGGAGCGTGCGGAGGCTCACCTCGCAGATTCCTCCGCCTTGATGAGCTCCAGGATGCCGTCCTGCATCTCCTTCACCGCCTCATACTCGGAGAGGCCGAGACGGCGCTTGTTGCTGATGTCATAGACACCGTCGGGGCTGTCAGAGTGCTCGCCAGCCGTCCCGCGCACCTGCAGGTTGTACTTCGCCGCCACCTCCTCCAACTTCTTGCGGTCCGCGCCAAGCTTCGGGAGCTTGATGTGCACGCTGGCACGGATCGTCGTGCCAAGGTTCGTCGGGCAGAACGTCAGGAAGCCAAGGCGGTCGTCACGCGAGAATTTCACCTTCTCCTCGATGACGCCAACGGCAGTAACAAGGCGGCCAAACACCTCCTTCAGGTTGCCGCCCTTCTGCATCGAGATGATGCGCAGGTGGTCCTCCTCATTCACCCACACAAGAAAGGTCTTGGCGTCGTTGTGGTAGATGCCACGTCCCGTGGGCCAGAACTCACAGGCGTGCGCCGCCTGCAGGAAGCGGTCGCCCTCCTTGAAAAGGAAATGGTCGTCAATCAGCTGCTTCTGTGTCTCCTTCGTCATGCCGGTCAGCGGGTAGTACTTTCCCCGCAGCTCGCCCGACATGCTCTCCAGCTGGCCCTTCACGCGCGACTCCATCTCCTCATACTGCTGCTTCTTGAGACAGGGATTGAACGGGTAGCCCTCAAGGCTCCGGCCGCAGCGCACGCGTGTGGAGATGACGTATTTTTTGTCAGGGTCCACGTCAATGAACGTGTTGAGATCACCAAAGTCCTTCGGGGGCTGCTTGTCGCTTGGCTTGAAGCCCTTGTGGTAGTCCTCGATGATCGGGTCGAAGAGGGCGGCGAACAAGGTGTACGACTCGGCGTCGGGCGCGTACACGCCAATGCCAGAGTCCAGGTTCTCCACGCCCGACTGGATGACGTCCATGAGCGTGGCGCCCATTTTCGTCTGCTTCCCCTTCAGCTGGTCAAACACCTCCTTCGTGAGGTACTTCTTGAGGAGCGAGTGGCAGTCGCTTGCGTTCTGCAGTTTGGCGAACGCCGCCTCAAGTTTGCTGACAACTTCCGCGGAGGCCATCGTGACTGAGTTGCTTGTTTTTGTGCCGAGTGAATGAATACAAAAAAACCTTGGAATGACGCGGCACGTGTGAGTCGGAAGGAGAAGGAAAGAGAGCGACGGATGCAGCAGAAACAAAGGATCCCAACGGGAGCCAAGAAACACCAAAGGAACACACAGAAAGAGAGAGGGAGAGAGAGAGAAAAACAAGAACTCAACATGTGTAGAACAACACTTTTTTTCCCCTCCAAAAGTGGTGTTGCAGATGTTGTTGGTTCCCATTCTCGTTGTTGTGTAATCTTCCCTTGCTCTCTTCTTTGGTGGATGGCATGAGCCTGTCGCCGCTTGCAAATTAATGTTCCAAAAAACAAAACAAAAATTGCTCTTTTTAAAGTAATTATTTTGCTTGCTTCCTTTTTTTCTTCGTCGGCGTTATGCGTCAGTTTCAGGGATTCTCTTGCCTCGTCGGACGCGGGTGGCGCCCCTCAACTCGTGCGTGGACGTCGAATGGAATGAAGGAGGAGAAAAGCAGTGCACGCTTGCCACCAGGAGATTCGATACGGTAGGGACCATCGCGCTCGGCCGCACCCCGCTTGTGTTTATGGTGCTGTTCAACTGACCGGTTGACCCACCGCATCAGAGCCTCCACCTTCGCTGCGGCGGTTGGGTACATCCTTCTATCATGTTCGGTGCAGAGCGAGAAGGCAGTGAGGGCAACGCGCACAAAGGCCTCCACAAAAGGGAGAAATGAAAGCGCTGCGCCACCGCAAGCGTACATCTTCTCCACTTCTTGGAAAATGGGAGGGGCAAAGGAGAGCACAGGCTGTTGCTGTTGCTGCTGGAAGAGAGGTGTGAGCAGGGCGTCAACGTAGGCGCGCCGCAGCAGGGACTCGCCCATGAGGATCGGGAAGACGTCCAACGCATGAAATAATTTATGAAACATGCTGTATGACATCCCGTAAGCGAATTCCGTTGACGTGTGTCCTCTGGTGTCCGCGGGGAGCAGCACGTCACGGAGCCGCCGCCGCCGCTTGTGTGACTCGTCGCCCTCTGTAGTCGTACACGACGGGCGTCGATGGAGTAATATTTTCCTGCTGAAAGCCTCGAACAATCGCTGCAGGCTCTTTTCGTTGTGCACCAGCACGCACAGAACATCGTCAGCCGCTATGAATCCTCTCCCCTCGTTCTGTGCTTCCCCCACCCCCTGTCGCAGGTGAATGTTGACATTCCTCACCTGACGCACGGTGTCCTTGTACGCCTCGACAACTTCCTCCTTCCTAAGTCCATCGATCGACGGAAGTATCGGGCGATCCACGTTGCTGTGGAGCCCTTCCTTCTGCCCGGTCTCGCACCGTCCCTGCTCTCGCATCCAGCAATGAAGGAGGAGAATCACGCGACAGAACAGGCTAAAGCCCATGATGGAAAGGACACGATAGCCATGTCGTCTCACGCACAGCCCATAAAGCACCTCCGCGGTGCGGCGCCAGTCTACCAAACCCGGCGCAGCGTCGTCACCGTTTTCATTGCTTTTCAAACCGGGTATCGTTCCAACCATGCAGGCAAAAGGGTTGGCCGAAGATTTTGCCCATAATGGGCATGCTCCAAAGTACTCTGTGTGTGAGAGAAAGCGCCAGAAACTCATTAAGGAAAGTGAATACGACATGTTCACATCATCCGGTATTTCCGCACCTCCCAGGGGGTATAATTTTGTCGAGGTTGTTGGTGCGGAGCTCTTGCGGGCGTAGTACGCGTAGACATAGAAGAGCTGTCGCATTGCCTCATCCAAAGGACCACATTTTGCGGATGGCGCCAAGAATTGAACCCGGGACGAGGCGCCACTGCGCACTACCAACGAAGATGACAACATCGTTGTGTGGTTGTTCTTCCGGTGAGGATCGTTACCACTTCCATGCGTTTTTGTACCTCCCCGTGGAACAACACCGGTTTTTCCCATCATGCGAATAGACGATTTCTCATCAACGCATGTGTACTTTCTTAGCACTCCACTCGCTACCAGCGCACATTCCTCTGGGAGAAGTGAGGTTACGTTGGTGAAATCCAGGTCGATTGCTTTCTCGTCACCTACACATTCCGTCCCATCGCACGGCACCAACAGCGAGACGGTGCCTTGCACTCCACTGCTGACAAGAAATGCGTGACGCGAAGAGTTATTGGATGTGACAAGGCGGCACACCACAATATGTGAGCAGGCAAGCAATCCCCTAGAGAGGGATGATAAAGTAAGACAATTGTGTGGCCCAATAAGAGTCTCCACCCCGCACAAAGATAAAATACGTAATGCCCCATGCTGACTGTCTGTAAACAACACACCATTTCCACCTGGAAGTAGCGCCAACGCGCTCGGCATACCCAATGAGGCCCGATGCGACTCCTTGGCGTCAACATACGGCCCCATTTTGCCATACCGTCCTCCAGCAACAGTCCACACGCGAAGTTTGGCATGTGTCGTGGGTCCCTCTGAAGACGCCACGGGCATGTTCAGTTGTGCAACAGTTTGAGGTACATCTCCCTCTTTTTCCCTCTCCAGAGCCGTCACTGTATTCTTCTTCTTCCTTTTTAGTCCAGTAATAAGTCGAATGGCGCCGTTGGGCTTGTCGAGGAACAACAGTCCTGAAGTACACCACACAAGGGCCGCGGCGTCGTGCAGGCGTGACACGCGATAATCGCCATCGCGGTAGCCCGGGACGCCGTCAATGCCCAAAATGGTACGCACCAATCTGTTTTGAAAGTCAACGTATCGAACAGCGTGGTTTCCGCGATCACTGACAAATAATACGTCACCACGAAAAGTATCTCGCCCCGTATGCGGTTGCCTGGGCCCCCCACCATCTTCCTCTCCAGCAAAATCATCGTCCATACGCCAACAAAGTGCGGAGGGAGAAGCAAAGCGAGCCATGTGAAAAGGTCCGTCCACAAATCCCTCTATGCCACCTAATAAAGCCCCTGGCTTCAATGCACCGTCTGAACATGGATGCTGTTGCTGCGCCTTGGCATCAGCTGCGGTTGCAGCGTCAACGCCTCCCTCATTTCCCCAATAAAGGGATGGCGGTACAACGCAAACTGTTAACGTTCCAGTGTCCACTTCCGCTGCCCAAATAGCATGCGTTGCTGCGTCAGCAAATAGAAAAGAATGCAATTGGCCTGGGCGAGATGGCAAAAATTTTATTGGAGACGTGCCATGTACAGCGTCATCAGCCATCGGGACTGGTTCTGTGGCTAAGCCCATCGGTACAGAAGGACGCGCAGCAAAGTCTGCGTTTCCCTCACGCAAGTGACCACTGCGACTCGAGCCAGCACTTGTCTCCATCGCCACTGGTGCAGGGAATGCTCTTCCACTCCGTGGTGAGAAGGGCACATTATAGTTCTGCACACATCCCGATATGACGGCGATTGGAAGGCGACTGGGCAGAGAAGTTGGGGGATCATCCGGGCACAAACGCACGACGTACACAGTTGAGCCGCCGTCCCTTTGACTTTTATCCGAACCACAGGCCACAAGAAGATGAGTTCCGTCGATCGGAAACGTGAACAGGACAGGGCCCGGCTGACAACAATGCCTCACCGTCTTCCCCTCCGCGGTGAGAGGTACCTGAAAAAGAATTCGGCTCATAAACGCCATCCCCATGTTATGCGGCCTCACGGCGAGTGGTGCGGCTGTTGTCGCGGTGGTGTGAATTTGACACACAACGTCACTGCCGCTACAGCGCTCTGTTGCCGTGCCGGTTTTACCCCCCATCTTTACGGAGGGCAATGAGCGTTACCCACGCTCGTTTCTACAGGCAAACCACGTCAAAGAGGCCATGGATGGCAAATAAGATAAGAAAGGAATAGAAGAATAAAATAAAATAAAAGATATATAAAGAAACACACACACAAAAATACACATCGTGCCACATGGAATTGTACAAAAATAATAATAATAATAAAAAGGGAACGTATTGTGTGAAGGCCAAATGCAAACAACAAATTCAAAGTGAAGAAGAAAAAAAAAAAAAAAAGGAAAAATAGTGGAGGGAACGCACCACCGCATTGGCTCTAAAACCAAAACCCACACATAAAAGAAATCATTAAACGTCCGGGTCTGCGCTCCCACACCACAATTTGAGGAAGCAGTCAAAAAATATCCTTCTTTCTTTATATATTATATATATATATATATGTCCCCCTCTCCCTTTCTTCATCCCTCCTCTTCTTTTATTTGTTAAACTCGTCGCGTCACTCCATCTCCCTCCCGCATCACGCCATATTTGTAGGGGTTTTCACCCTCTTCAGCCAATGCGTTTAAATGCAGCCTCTCCGCAACCTGCAAGACATCCACGTCGCTGTCGTGCTGCAGCCGCTCGGCGCACTGGCGGAGGATATCCCGGTGGACGCCGCACACCCTGTACCAATGCCAGTGCTCTACCAACGATTTGGCAACTGCCAGTCTCACATTTGAAACGTCGTCCTCGGAAAAGGCTCGCAACAAGCGTGTCCATTGCTGCAGGAGCTCCTGGCGGCGCAGATCCATTGGCGAGAGGCCACTCACCACTGGGATAATACCTGAGAGGGACTGAATCGCCACCACCCTCCACATATATGGCGTGCGGGATTTAAAAGCAAATTCTTTCTGAAAAAGTTCAAATGTCATGAGAGCTGCCCATTCAGGGCCATACGCAATCGCCACCGCCGATAATGTCTCCACCGCACTTGCCCGCACGGCACTGACGGAGTCCCGAAGCAGAGAACGAATAATGTACACAAGCGGCATAAATTCCTCTTCTGTGAGAGCGGCAGAGAAGTGGCGAATAGAAATAACAACTGCCTCACGAGTACGCCAGTTCTTTGAATCACTGACAATATGTAACTGATTAATAATTCCAGAAAGGACGAGTGCGGCACGCTCCTTCTGTTTCTCACTGACAGACCCCACGGGCGCCGGTATAAGAGTACCAATGCCTGCATGAGCGGAAGAAGGAAGGCTCATGGCCCTTTTGCTACGTCTCCCCCGCCGATTCATCAATGGCACAGACAATGTATTTCTTCTCTCACTATTTCCAACATTCTTGCCGGGCCTCAGATATTTGCCAAGATTGGCTGCGACAAGCTCCAGGTTACGCATGGCACTTCGCCCAACGACGTAGTTCTTGTCTGTTAACAGGGCAAAAAGGGCTTGCTGTTGCTTCGGTGTATAATCCACAACGTTGTTAGGGGAAAGAAGCACGTAAAAAATATTTGCAACACTTTCCCGAACAACAGGTTCCTTGTCTTTTGCGAGAGGTGCAACCGCTAGACACATTTTAGCCAATGCCTCTTGTGAAACTACATGAAGAAAAAGGATACCAAGCTGCTCCACCACAACAGCACGTGTCTCTTTCATTTCGTCCGCGCAGAGCGCAACAAAGACGTCTAAAAGATCGTCCGGATGAGTACAAAGACGAGCAAAACTACCAAGATGCTTTGCGGCAATGTGTCGCACACGCCAACTGGTATCTTTGCTTGCTGCAATAAAAGAAAACTGCAGGTATTTTGCTGTTGCCTCTTTCCCTATGCATTCTGCAAGACGCACCAATTCAGCGACATGCAAATAACGAACCGCGTCACTTTTTTCTTCCTTCATACACTCGTAAACTAAGGAGATTGGCATTTCGGCAATATTCACTTGATGTGCCTCCGCCACAGCTACCCATTGATGCAATGAACTCACCGCCATTTCCTGCACAAATTGACACTTGTCCCTTGAGAGTTCAATAAAGCAATTAAACCACTGCATCACCGTCATCCCACTCTCCTTGACAAGTGTCGGCCGGGAGGCAAAGATACCCAGCAACGACGCAGCAACTGCCCTGGGTGAGCTCCAGAACGACATAGTCATGGATGTAAGGAGGGGCAGCAACAGGTTTTTTACAATGTCCTCACTCACATAAACCACAATTTCCTGCAGAGAAGCAGCAATCGCACGTAAAACGCCGTGATCGGCGGAACAGCACAGATTCATGATAAGTCCTAAAAAGCATAAAAATGAATCTTCATCCAGTGCCTGCACCAGTTTCACTATACCTGGCAATACACCAACGATGGAACAGACAGAATCGTCATAATTTGCAGCCATCAACAAGACGGGAATAAGCTCTTCCACAATTTTACCTTTACTCATTTGTTTTGCAAGACGCAACGCATCTGTGACAAAGTTTCGACGGCCCTCAACAGTGCCCAAGACGTAGTTATACTCAACTGGAGGTTTATCCCTGTCCGTGCTTATCGTTACACTTGGTGTTCTTGGGGCCAAATGCAACACGCCACTGTCATTTGCTGCACGAGGACTGAGGGAGAAGGCGGGGTTCATGGAACGTAGCGGATTGATTGCTGCAGGAGATTGACTGCTCCGCGTCGTGGTGCTTCGCTCTGCAGCCTCTGAACTGAGTTCCGTGCTTTCATTTGCCCGCCGTCGTACTGAAAGGGTGTCAATGACGGGAATCGATAAATTGCCCGCGGCATCCTCAAAAATCTCCTCAAATAAACGCGGCGGGGGCGACGACCCGACCGAAATCGTCTCACGCAGAACAGCGGGTGATGCAGAACTCACCGCCACGGCGGCGACGTCATCGCGGCGAACGGGCGGAGAACAAGACCCGGGGCCCTCTGATTCCAAAAGTTTATCATTTGTCGACACGGACAATTCAGCGGAAAAAAACGGACTTTGCCTGCAGGAATACATCGGAATGGATGACACTAACAGAAAGGAATGTGTTCCTCTCTCTCTCTTTCTCCCTGTATATATATATATGTGCAGATCGATCAACGCAAAGACGACAAAACAACAAAAACAGCCCTAATAAAACGATAAAATATTTGTTCTCCTTTCTCCACTTCTGTGTGTGCCGCCCCCCCCTCCCCCTCCTTACCCGCAACACAACACGCGGGTGCGGGATGTAAGACGCGGCACCGACAGTGGTTGAAAAACCAGCGATCCAACACGCAGAGGTACACAATGCAGCAAACAACAACAACTACTACTAGGAAAAAAAAAAAGCACCAATCTGACTAATAAACGGCCCTGGTGGCCCGTGTACGGGGTTGTTTGTTTAAGTGCGGTTTCCTTTGATTTGAAAGGGCCTTAGAAGGGAGGTGGGCAACCGTGCGTCGTTGCAGGACGGGCTCGTTATCAGAAGCAGCCGCGAAAAGGCGAATAAACCGTAGACGACAGGGAAATCCACCCCCCCAAATCAATTCACCTCTCTTCCCAGCAAAAAAAGAAAAAAAAAGCAAGAAATCATAAACAGCTGATAATCACATTGGTGGCACACACACATACACAAATAATGTGGAGAGAAATTAGAACACCTGGAAGTATTTATCCATCCATTCAAAAAAAGAAGAAGAAAGAATATGTATGATT
>NW_001849147.1:1321-12133 GCF_000209065.1 Trypanosoma cruzi | reverse complement strand
AAAGTAACAAAGACTCACATTTTTTCTTTTTCATATATATAAAATTGTTTTTCCCCTTGCGTGGCCGTGCTCAGCTGGTTTCAGCAAGCTGCTTCTGCAGTTCCGCAATGTCTGGTGTCATGGATGGCACAGGTGTACAAAGAAATCGCACGAGATCGTCAATTTCAACGCGTCCTTCTTCGTCCGTCCTGACTTCCGCTAACAGCTGCTTCACCTCATGTTCCGGCATCTTCTCCCCAAGCGACGTCAAAAGCGTGATTAGTTCCGAGAGCTTCAGGCGGCCCGAGTCCGTAGCATCAAAAGCACGCAGCGCTGTTCGCAGGTCATCTTCGGATGGCCCAGTGTATGGCTTCTGCATGAGGTCGACAAAACTTTGGTACGGCACGGGGTCCGGGACGCCCTGCAGCAGTTCGTTGAACTCCGCCTCCGTGTATCTTCGTCCAAGGCTGCGGATGATATGTTTGGCGTCTGTCTGACTCACAGTACCTGTCTTGCGCTCGTCGAACAGGTTCCACGTGTCTGTCCACTCCTTTGGTATTGCCATGGCTCCGGGTTGCCTTCTTCCTCCAGTGTCTGATTGTCCTTTCCCTACTTCCCGCACCTTCTTAAGCCTTTCTTTCCCCCCTCACAGTCACTCCAATAAGCTGCCTCACCAACCGTATTCCAATCACGACTGGTATGATGGGGAAAATGATGAAGAGATGTGTGTATATGTATGCGCAAGCCACTATACCCCATTGCCAGAGAAGGGGAGAAGGAAAAAAAAAAATAATAATAAAAGAATAATAATAAAAAAAAGACACACCCACCCACCCACACGTGCATTCATGATTAAATGGAAGCATGTAAAGAAAAAAGAATCAAATATATATATATATGAGGTGAAGGTCTAAATCTAATTTTTCTTTCTTTTTTTCTTTTCTTTTCTGTCTTGCGGGGAAACACCTCTTCTAACACACACAGGCAGGCAGGCAGGCAATATATATATATATATATATATATTAATATGTGTGCATTTCTTCTGTGCGTTGAGACATGTGACGCGAAGGAAGAAAAATGAGAAAATTGGGATACAGAGCAGCCCAGAAGCCTCCTCCTTTTAAGTATTTCTTTGGGGAGGTAATTTTTCTATCCCATTATTGTCTTTGGGTCTAAATCTGAAAAGTAAAAATAAAAAATAAAAACAACAATAACAAACAATACGTGAACGGAAGGGAAAAAAAGAAAGAAAAAAAAAAGGAGCACAGCAGCCATATGTATGCATGCATGTAAGTTACGTATGGAGGGACTTGCTCCTCAACATCACCAGGCGAGTGAGAGAGTTGCACTCACTTTTTCGTAGAGGTGTCAACACGTGGAGACACCGAGGTTGGTTTATTCCTGGAAGAACTGCACCTCCTCGGGGCTGACTGAGGCTGACGCTGCAAAAACTCATTCACCGACGGCACTGATCGAATCCCTTGTCGACGTGTGATCACCGGTCTCCGTTTTACCGGTGCGGGGCTAACACTACTCGCAGGGTTGACACTCTTTTTTGCAGCGTGTAACTTTGCACGTGCAGGTGTTGACTGTGCGGAGAGTGTTTTGGCGACGGGGCGCGGCGCCGGCGAGGTGGAGAGCGCAGCCCGTCGCTGCTCCACATGCATGTCATGCGAGTGGGGATGGCTGTGGGTTGTGGGGCCTGCCGCACGCGGTGTTCGTTGTGGCGTCAAAAATCCCGTGCCCTCTTTTCGAGAGGGCGGCGGGGAGCGGCCCACACGACCACCGTGCGTGCGTGCAACATCGTCGTGAAACTGCCGTACAAGGTCTGCAATATCTGTGCCGTGTAGAACCAATCGTCTGACTGTGGAGCTGCTGCTGCTGCTGCTGGCATGATGACCCTCGTCAGCGTCCATTGTCTCGTTCCACCGGTTCAGTAATTCCTCCAACTGCCCATAAATCTTCGGTAGCTCCCGTGCAAACTGACGTCGCGCATTCTCCTCAAAGAGCAGCTGCTTCGCCATGTTGATTCGCTTGCTGAGCAGACGGTCACGGCTTCCCTCCTGAGTGGCCTGCTGCTGCTCAAGAATCTCGGACCGTCGCCTAAGCAGCGGCTCCGCCTCGTCAAGTATCCGCAGACGCCGCCGCAGAAGATTGGCTTCGGCACTCGCACGATTGACAACGTGCCGCACGTCTGCAATACGCTCACAGAGTTTGTCGTTCCCATCAAGCGGTGTAAATTCCGCCAAAAACTGTTGCCATACGCCACCACCACCACCACTTGATTCATTGCCACAATGCATAAGGGGTCGATATCTTTTTTCCGCTACCACCTCGACATTTTCCTGCAGCCACTGTGAGTAGTCCGGCGCCACATAATACGCCGTATCACGAGTCTTTTCAAAATAGCAGCGGTACAGATCTGTAAGCTGCGACGTGACGTTCTGGGCAAATTGAACGTGGCACTGAAGCAAACGGCGTTGCAGCTCCTCCCGCACTGTGACAATGAAAGAAAGAACGGGCGCGTATGAACGCGTAGTGAAAAGTTTCATCAGCGGTGATGGGAGTTGGTTTGTGGTACCCGTAACACCAGCGGCAACAGCAACGGTGCTACTGTGAGTAGTCTCTGAAATGCTGGCAAAGTAACTGGAACACCCCTGCGCCCTCGCGGTGTACGCCGATCGCAGGACGGGCAAAGTGACGTTACTGTTAGCGGCATTGTTGCTGCTGCTGTAGTTGCCGGCGGCGGTGATCCCATAAATCAGCCCTGTCCGGCGGTCACACGTCTCATCCACAGCAACCGCCCCGCACCTTTCCGCAACTCCCTCTTGACCGTCGTACTCGAGGCGCAGTTGCATGAGACGAGAGGCAAATTCCTGCCGTGACGGGAGAATTCTCTCGCCATCGGGGTGGCTCTCCGCCGTCTGCTCCCTCATGAACGCCGGCCCGTCCTGAACGACATCGGCGCCTTCTTCAAACAGTCGCCAAAGCTCCTCCACGCACTGCAGCTCCTTCTCCGCCTGGGCGGCCATGCGCACATTTTGTGCGTTGATTTCCTCGTAGATTTCTTGGGCTTCCGCGTCGATGCGGGCCAATGACAGGTCCTGTCGCCTTCCAAATCGAGTCACATCACCCAAATCCACATCAAATATGGTCCCACGCCCTGTGTTTTCCTCCTGCAACTCTGCGATGGATGCCTCATCCCTGTCGGGTCCGCACAGTTTTGGGCATTCATGATCCGCACGCAGCCGCTCAGGCAATGTGTCGGAGAGAAGATCCAGCTCGTCCTTCGCGACAGAGTGGCAACTGCGACAGGTTGTGGCACGACTGGACGAAGGGCCTGGTGTCATGACTCCCCGATCGCAGTTGTCGCTGCTGCTTCTGCTGCATCCAGCCGTTGGCGTAGTTGACGTTGGTTGCTGCAATTTACGTGAATGCTTGTGGTGCAATTCCTCAAAAAGTAGTTTTTCGGCATATTTTCCACGTATCCGTGCCTGTTCTTGCGGGGAAAGCCGTAAAAGGGCTCGCTGTTTATACAGTAGGCAGAGTTGCTGAAGTCGGGTATCCGCAAGGGCGTTCATACGCTCCACCTCAGTCTCCAAGTTACGGTGAAGTTCCTGATGCGTCATGCTCCGCGCCAGCTGCCAAAACGCCACCCAAGCCGCGTCGTCTGTGGTAGTTCCTTCGGGCATTGGCATCGACAAACCTCGGTTCTCGCGGTCATGTTGTGCATGTGAGCCGTCTTCTCTGGCACGAGATGCAAGAGAGGCGCCGCGAGAGCCGACACCGCCGTCACCTCGCGCCAAGAGTGCCGCCACGACAGAAACAAAAGACGGCAATGTCGCAGAGGCATCCCGTTCCTTCGCCTCCCTGTCAACGTATGGCTCCCCTCCATCTGCCGCGATGTCGGTACAGTGGCGCTGCTCCTCCGGCTCCTCCCCCGCTGTGACAACCGTGTTGTTCACGGCACCCTGCGAGAGCACAGCCTCCACCAACTGCGCCAGCTCTTTTGACCGGGGGCGTTCCTTCAACCTCAGCGAGGAAAAGAACATCTCGCGAAACAGCTGATCATTTTCCGCGGCAATTGCCATTTCTTCTGACTCCTGCAAGCGAATATAATCGTCGAGAAAAGGACGAAGTCGCCCCTCCACAAATCCGTTCCATTTGTTTTGCCTGTCAACTTCCGCCAGGCCGATGCGTGTCCATGCCGCCATGATACGCTCCTCTGCATGCCCAATGGACTCCAGTAGCTCCATCGTAGCGACAGAAGGCCGCGACCCACCACGAACACAACTGCGACATGAAGCAAGCGACACCGACGAGTCGCAGGTTTCCCTGTTGAGCATTTAACCTCAAGACAGGACGCAACAATTCCCCCTTCTCCTTCTCCTTTTTTTTTTCCTTTTTTTTCCCCCCCCCCCTTTTTTTTTTTTTCTACAGCGTCGTCTTCACCCTTCACGCGAAACGCAAGACAGCAGGAAGAGAAATAAAAAAGAAGCAAAGCAAAGCAAAAAAAAAAAAAAGTATTTATATACATAGAAAAAGGAGCGAATGTATGCTGGAGGTGGAGGCAATCAATAATGAAGGCGGGCCAACGACAGACCCCTTTTACAATCGCAGTACTTTGAAACGTCCATACAAGCAAAGTTTCCCTCCCGGCATAAGCTAAGAAACAGAACACATCTTGTCTAATTTCATTAGTTACACTCCAGAAATAAATCAACCCACAAGAAGGCGGTAAGTGGTCCATGTAAAAAAAAAAAAAAAAAAAAAAAAAACAACGCGTCTCACCCCACTTCTTCTTCCTCCTATCTCTCTCTCTCTCTCTCTCCCTCACTTGTGCAGTCTTCCTAAACACTAACATCATCCATGAGAAGCAAAAAAAAAAAAAGGAAGAAAAAAAAAACATCCCTCAGTGACTCCATTTTCATGTTTTTCTTTTTTTCTCTGTTTTTCTTTTCCCCCATTTATAGTCTGGAACGAATACACCTCATGTGTTGAGTTTGCATGGCGATATTCGCTTCATCCAGGAAGCAACGATTCATGACATGAGTCTTCAGAGGTGGAATCGGTGTGTCACGACGTGATGGCAGCACTGATCCTAATATGCGTTGGCGTGCAACAGAGCGCGAATTCATCGTCTCGTGGAAGTCGTCGCACCGCACGTAGTCGTCGTCACGCCAGTGGTCAAGTTCACGCGGAAGATCCTCCGCTTTGGCCACGCTTCGCAACAGTGGAAGGAGTTGAAGCAGCGCCTCATCCTGTTCCAAGCGGAGAATCTCCGCTTTTCCACGATTAATAACTTCTAAAAGGGACGCGTCCCATTCCTTCTTCTCGTCGCCGTTTTCTTTCATCAGTGACAACGCCTGGCTGTACTCCATCAGCACACGGTCATCGGGAAGAAAAGGGGAAATCTTCACAGCATTCCTTGGGTTCAGGGGAAAACTGCGCACATTATCATCGACCATGATGACACGATGCATGGGACGACCCAACATGGGCAAATATTTCATGTAGCTGTTCTCCTCCAGTGTTTGCGTGCGGGATAATGCAAAGAAGTTGACATGTTCCGTCGACGGGGACCCACGCACGAGATGTTTGATCTCCTCCACGTTGTAAAACGAGCGTGGCAGCTGCAGGACTTGCACCTCCAATGCGTCCACCATGGCGGAGCAGTAAGACGCCGTACCTGCGGTCCAAAAGACAATTTCATACAACTCCTTCAATTCCTGAAGAAACTCACGTGCATGTGGGCGGAGGTACAGGGAAAATCCCACTGTGTCCTCCCTCACCAACCGCATCCCGTACGTGTGCAAAAGTGTTTCGTCAATGTCCAGCACAAGCGTGGGCTTCCCTGCAAAATGTGGCGGTTGTGGTGGAAGAGGAACGGGCCACAAGGGCGAGTACTCGTCTCGCAAACCAAAGGCGACAAGGCTCTGCAATTTCTTTCCCACAAAATGTACGCGTGAACGTCTGAAGAATGTTGCGGTCATCATATTTTTTCTCTCCACCTTTTTTTTTTTTTTTTTTTTTTTCGTGTCTGTTCTCCCCCCCCCCCACCTGTCTTGGGATCACTTGCCTCTTTTCATAAATTTGCGGATGTGCAATTAAAAAGACACTCACACAAATAAGAGGCAGACTGTCATATAAAAAGAAATAACACGTGCAATGTTCATTGGCAGAAATAAGAGTAAAAACAGAAATGAAAATAAAAGTGCAACACCGTCCAAAGGGTCATGTACAGAGGCATGCAGTCAATGATTCATAAAACAAAACAAAACAAATGACTTCATGAAGGTTCAGAGAAGATTCATCGTTGAAAAAGTGTAGGAGTTCTCTCCATTGACTTGCCCTTCTCTCCAGCATGCAGGGTAATTCACGTGCGCATCGTACCCACTAACTTCGCAGCAGTGCAAACACTCCTGTCATCGCATATGTACATATTCAGGCTCAATATATATATATAGACAGACAGATGTGCTGTAGCCATACAAGGGAGGTGCACGGTCTGTTTGGACGCAACCCCACATGTTAAAGGAGGGAGAGGGGAGAGGCAAAAAAAAAAAAAAAAAGAAAGAATCCAAACATGTCCGGCAATTCCACCCTTCTCAATCATCACCACCTCCCGGAATACGCAGCGGCAGGAGCAGTACAACCAACCAAACAACCAAACTCCTCCTCTCCCTTCTTTGCTGCGACTTGAATGCGCATCAGCGATAAACGTATGAAGCCCTCTCACATGATATGAGGAAACATGTAGACATGCCTGTGTAGAAGAAAGAAAGCAGAAAAAGAGAGAAAGAAATAAAAAAAAAAAAAATGGGGGAAAAGAGCAAATGGAAATCCATGCATATCGAGAAGGAAAACATGAATGAATGCATGGGAGCATCTGCTTTTCCTAAGCAGCGGAGACACAGCGGGGGAAAGACATTTTTAACCACAAAAGAAAAAAATAATAATAATAATAAAAAGTAATAATGATTGAGTTCAGAGAGCAGAAATGACTCAGCGACAAAAACAACAACCGCAACAGCAAGTGAAGTATCGACACCATGCAAAGATAAAGAAAGAAAAAGGGGAAGTCAATAGAGAACGCAGAGCCATCGGCGTATTTTGTACTATACCTGTGGTATCTGAGTTCCAAGTACCCCCCACTCTCCTTCTTAAGCCGTGATCTCCTTGGGTTCAAGGACGGTGATCACATCAGGGAGAATCTCCTCTTCGTTCTGCATGCTCTTTGGAAGCATGATCTTCACCTTGACGCCGAGGGTACCGGCACGCAGGTGGCAGTGACGCGTCGCGACGTCCACAAAGTTCTTGTGGGCCGTGCCGGACTTTATCATGTAGCCATCGCGGAATGTCATGCTCTTTGCACGCTGTCCCTTGATCTTCCCACCCACCGTCACTTCGCATCCCTTCGCGCCCGACTCCATCACGTGGCGGATGATCCCCATCGCGGCGCGGCGCACCTGCAGATTGCTCAGAAGCTTAAAGCGGAGAGACTCGGCCTGCGCCATGGCGGAGAGGCCACGCACCTCGACGCGCTCGGCGAACAGCTGCAGTTTGCCCTCCTTGTAGTGAAACCGTTGCTGCAGGCACGCCGTAAGCTCCCGAATGCGACGTCCCTTCTCGCCAAGCACCTCGCGGGTCTTCGTGGCGCGGATGACAATTTCAGTGCGGGTCGAAGTGACGCGGTGCTCCACACCAGCAAAGCCGTCGTCGGCGAGTTCGCGCTTGAGGAACTCAAACAGCTCAGCGTAGAAGACGCCATCGCGGATGATCATGCGCTTCTTGGAGAGAGGCCCCATCTTCCTTCTCTTTTTTTTATTTATTTTATTTTATTCCTCCTCGTCTGGTGAGACCCCCTTCACTTCCCTTCTCTCTCTCTCTCTCTGTGTGTGTGTGTGTTTGCAAGCAGGGCAGTAGCAAAGTGAAGTGAAATCAAAAGGAATCTCAGCCGTGAAGATCGTAAATATACACACATGACAAATATATAAAATATAAACGATTCAACCGTGAAGACAACAGCCACAACAGCCAAATGCAGAGGGAACCCCAAAAAAATACACACACACACACAAAAAAAAAAAAAAAAAAAAAAAAAAAAAGAACACGAGGGGCGGGCAGTAAACGGCACAAACAGAAATAACACTGCAGGCATGCCGGTACCATTTGATTATGAGGCAAATAACACATCCATCAAAATCACCACCACCACCTTTTCCTAAAGCTGTTGACATCCCTGTTTGCTCTCCCGTTGGAGGCTACCGAATCCAACGACGGTTCACCCCTTCATTCTCCCATTTCCTTCTTTCGTTCCCCCCTTTTCGACAAAAAATAAAATAAATAATAAACAATAAACGAACAACCATATCCTCCTTCTATTTCATGAGACTCCAAGGGAAAATGAAAGATAATGGTGATAATAGTGCGGCACTCCTCCAAAATGCACATGCACACACATGTATGTCTTTTAGGCCAATTGCACTGCCACGCAATCATTCTTACATTTCCCTTTATTCCCGCTCCTCTCAATCTATTCGTATTTCCTCCACACCAAAACTACTAACGTTCAGGTCAAATGTCATCTGACGTCACTCCTCGCCCCTGTCGGGGGTGACACTAAACAATGCCTCCTGCAAGAAGACGCATTCAAAATGCCTTTCCCTCCCTCAAAGACACCAACTAACAAACAAACAAACAAACAACAAAAATAAATAAATTAAGGAAAAATGGACTACGCAGAATTTGACTTCTCGTCCTTGTCCGGGCAGTAGACCATGCAGGCTTTGAGTCGCTTCAATATGGCCATCACACTGGCCTCATCATCATCCAGGCTACCATTCATTCCACCACTATTACTGCCACCGCCACTGCTGTTCACTTTGCTAGGCGTGCCGGTCGTGGAAGAAAAGCCTGCATTTTTGTCACCGCTACCATTTTTCCCAAATATCCACCACCTTTTTTCTCGGCTCTCTGCTAATGGGGCAGGAGCGGATTTTGCCGCTGCATCCCCCGCGTTTTCATGCTGACGGGACGAAGCACTCCACCCTGTGGCAAATGCTCCCACGCTGCTGGGGTTGTTATTTGCATATTCATGACTTTCACTCTTCTCGGAACGCCAGCGTCCCACCAGACGCTCTCGTGATGCCTTCATGTCCCCAAGGGACGAGGTTTGCACTTGTTTCTGTTGCAACTCCTTTTCTTTCTGCTTCTGTGCCTCCGCCTGCTCCAGTCGTCGCTGCTCGGCTATCTGCTCCTCGATCGTCGGCTGATCCTCCATATCAGGAAAGGTCGGGTGCCAGCGTCGGAGGACAACCATGGGGTCGCAGTTGTAGACGGGTTTCGCAATGTTCTTGTTGACGGTGTTGTGAAACTCGCAGAGGTAACGATTCAGAGCCAATTTATCGGTGACCACCGGCGGGTTGCGCTTCAAGTAGCGCCGCATGTGGTAGCTGCAGTGGCTACAGGCGTACACATGTGACCAGCTGTAAAGAAAGCTACGAAATGCCTCTTGTTGAAGAGGGGAAGGCTTGTATGGATACACGGCGCCCGCCGTGTGCAGAACGTCCCAGCCGGCATGGCCGAGGTCGCCTGGTGTTGGGCACTCGCCCGGAATTTCATTGAGAGGCTCCTCTGAGGCCATTTGCACGAATACTCCTCCCCCCTCACCTTGCAGCGGAAATATAATACCGTGTGCACTAAACACACACACACACACAGAGAAAAAGCAGGGAAATGGACAAATCCGCTCTATTCCTGATCACCTTCCCTTCCATCCAACGCCGCAGCGGCGACGACAAAAAGGGAAAAAAGAAATATAAAGCAAATAAACAAATGCAATAAAGAAAGAAAGAAATAAACGTAAAACGACAGCATCTGGAGGCAGTAAGACATTTCCAAGAACCCCGTTATTCCATTGAGAACGCACAAATGCAAACACACACACACACTACACATTACATTCTTTTAATTTCTTCGCCCCTCTTCTTCCAACACGGCACGGAAAAAACGTGCGGGATGAAAAAAAAAAAAAAAAAGTACAGGCGCTGAAATTCAACCTCTGGAAAACGTTTCCAATTGTTACATTTATTAGTGTTGCAGAGCCTTCATTTTCGCCATCAATGCCTCGAGTGACTCTCCACCGTCCGTCATCACGAATTCCTCCTGTGCGTGCTCCGCCGCATTCCCCGCACCGCTGCTGTACGCGTACTCCACACTGACGGCTTCCACGCCCTCAGGCTGTGGCGCATGCACCGCCAAGTCCTCCTTGCCGCGGGCCTCAATTACAATACCCCATTCGGCTGCCGACGCTGTCGCCTTCGCCCTCGCTGCAGCTCGTTCCTTTGCCTCTCGCTCCTCACGTTGTTTATTCGCCTGATGTAGTGGGTGGGCCGCATCGCCCATCGCGGCCCGTCGCGCAGCGTACTCTTGTTGTCGCTGCACACATGTCTCATTGCGGCACTCCGGGTTTGCTTTAATCGTGATAGAGGGGAAATGATCCCGCATTGCGTCATATCCAACGTACTCGCTCACAGTTCCAAAATTCAGTAGATATTTCAGTGTATTCTGCGCCATAAATCCCGCCACAATGCCCATGGTGGTGGGAAGAGACGCCGCACAGACACCCTCACGTTTTGCCTCCGGCATTCCTGTCGCCACCACCAGCGGGGGGCAGCACTCGTAGCAAGGCGTCACGCCCGGAAGAAGCAGCTGGATATGACCACTGACGGCATTCTCTGCAACGCCACTTTCCATCCATGGGATGTTATGAAGTAAACAGGCGTAATTCACAGTAAGGCGGGCCTGAAAGTTGTCTACACAACAGAGTAA
>NW_001849147.1:0-1221 GCF_000209065.1 Trypanosoma cruzi | reverse complement strand
CCCCCCCCCCCCCCCTCAATAATAAATATTTTCCCAATAAAAGATGGAGGAATACAAAACAACAACAGAAAAAAAAAAAAAAAAAAAAGCTCCTGCACTATACCTATATGTGTATATATATATTGTATTATTATTGTATTGAAGAAAAAGAAAGCATTAAGACGCACGCAAACAAACAAAACAAAAAAAACAAAAAAAAAACATGTATTTGAAGAAATATAAATAAAAATAAATTTCGTTTTTAAAATTATTTTCACTGTAATATAAAAAAAAATATATAAATTTATATTTATATTCCTTCACCCTCTGTCTATTTTTATTTGTTCCTTTTCAATATTTATGCCGCTGCTGCCACATCCTCCTTTTGCCCACTTTTTCAAAGTACGTTTCTCTCCTTCTATCTTTTTAAATTAATTTCTCTCCACATCTCAACCGTTTCAAACAAACAAATCCAACAGCTCCTCCTCTCACCCTTTTTTTTTTTTTCTGTTTTTTTTTTTTTTTTTTTGCGTGCGTCTCAATTCGATTTGTTTTCTTTTCGGTCACTCATTTATTCCCCCACAACAAAAAGAGCAGCAGTCAAAAAAGAAGTGGCATTACATGCAGGAACGGACCGACAGGCCTCCGTTAAAAAAAAAAATATATATATAAAATCAACTGAAATAAGAAAGAAAGAAAGAAAGAAAGAAAGAAAGAAAAAAACAACAACAACAAAATCGTGTCGCGTTAATCTTTTTTTTTTTTTTTTTTTCTTTCTTCTTCCTTCCGTCTGTGTGGGTATACATCCATCTATTAACTCAAGACAACGCCCATGCCGTCTGAGAGGGAGAGAGAGAGAGAGAGAGAGAGAGAGAGAGAAAGAAAGAAAGAAAGGGAGTTCAGTCAATCATCCACTCAGTTGAACACTCAGCATGACGTAAAATATGATACTAAATAATAATAATAAACGTAGGAATTTCATATTTACAGACTGCCAGGATCACACGCGGCCACACCCCGTACGCACAAATCGCAAGCATAATCCCATGATTCCTTCCTTTATTACTTTTATTATTTTTCAATATATATATATATATATTCTGTCGGCTTCAGCCCCTCTTCTCTCTCTTTTTTTTTTTTTTTTTTTTTCTAGCTGCCTTCAACGTGATTGTTCCTTCGCCATGGCCGACGCGCGCTCAATGTGGGCGCTCATGAATAAGAAGAAGTCAAACTCATTGCTGT
>NW_001849146.1:19482-22217 GCF_000209065.1 Trypanosoma cruzi | reverse complement strand
GTGTTGAGAACTCCCAGTGGCTGCCCAGAGTGTTGGTGGAAGTACGACGTACGTGTTTGACAAGACCACCCAAACGGTGTCGGAATACAGGGGCAATACAACGTCCAAGAGAGTTTTGTATGGCTTGTGGCGGCGTGGGATGAAGGGGTATATCATCTAGGATGTGAGAGAGGAAGGAACAGCGCCAGCGAAAGGTTTTGCGTTTTTTGATAAATGGGGCATGATTGTGGTGTCCTCCCTAGCGGTTAGGAACTATGGTGAATGGGTGAGGCAAGTAAAAGCCGCGCGAATCATCGTGGATTGTCCCGACAAGAACGATGTGAGAGCGATGTCTGCATGGATAACGCGTGATGAGACCAAAGAGAAGCAAGCGGAATACTGGAAAGAGGTCAAAAAACACATGTATCTTTTGGGACCGATTCCACGTCACGTCTTTGATGAGGAATCTTTTACGGAACGCCGTGGAGCGGTGAAGTTTGCATTGGAATTGACCAACGACGTAACTGTGAAAGAGTACTTTCCACGGGGAGGTGAGTCGCCACGGTATTCTGAGGACCCGTCCCACAAGCCTGTGAAAATTGTTCGGGAAATATACGAAGGCGGCGAGAGCCTTTTCGATGCACCGATGTGTGATTACCTCAAGGAACAAACATTGGGACGCTTCCGGAGTGCAGCAGAGTACAGTAGCCTCTGAAAGCAGATATTGGCGCCGAAGGAAATTATTTTGCCACTATTTTTTGAATGTTTTGCGTTGAACTCATTCGCGGAGGGTGCCTTTGTCAAGATACTAGCGACGGAACCCACGGAGCTGGAGCCGCCAACAGGACGTCAAGCAAAGCCCTACGTTTTGAAGTTGAGTCCTGGATTGCTTCCCAAGGGAGATGAAGGTTTGGTACCGAGTGAAGATGGAAAAAAAAAGGGAAAACGGCCCGCAAAATAAAGTATCGGCTGCTGTGCATACCGGGGGTTGCAAGCTTTCTGCTGGTGGACGTTTCTTTTCTTTGTGAAGTCAAATCCAATGACGCTGGTTGGGCTGCGGATGACTATGGCGTGTCGACAGCACAAGAACGCCAGCACTGTGTGGCAGTTCGCTGAGCGCCTGGCGGCGTATTTTAATGGCTGGGAGGAATTGTCCCGAGACATGTTGTGGGAGATTATTTATGTGCAGCACCAAAGACTGCATGCCGATGAATGACTGGCAGAGATGTGATGTTGTCCACCCCGAGAGTGTGAGCGACGCGGAAGGCCGTGAAATGGCGGTGTTTTGGAAGGAAAAGGTACGCCAGTACCAAGTGTCAGTGCCATGCGGGGAATTTGGAAGAGACGAAGCTCTCCGAAGTGCGGAATAGCCACCGAAATGGGAAAACAAGTTAGGGAGGGAATGAAAGGGGGCAGTTTTGATTTCTGGTAAAAAAATTGTGGCATTTATATATTTTTGGATACTTGTGTGTGTGCATACGGGGCACAGTTGGAGAATTGCCCCGGTATGAGGGAGACATTGTGGCTGGCGTCATCGCGGGATGACTGCATTTTCCATTTTGTTCTGTTGTGTTCTAGGGTCCATCACTAACGGAAGCATCTTAAAGGGATGGAGGGCGAATAGCTTCTATGGGGGAAACGGTGCGCCACGTTGTGACTGCATGGAGTGAGGTGCCGCGTCGTGGATGGATGAGGATTCGCTTCCGCGCGTGGCTCTTTGGATGATTGCCTGCTCGGTGTGCGTTGTGTGTTGGCTGCGTGGAGTGGCCGCATGCTCACGGGCCGTGTGGATCGTGAGTGCCTCCTGACGACATCCATTCATCTTTATTTTTCTTTCTGTCTGTCTGTCTTTCCTTGTTGGGTGTGAGGCGTGTTACACCGCGGTAGGGCTGGCCCGCACACACCGACGGCCCGCCGTGACGCCTGTGATGGCCGGTGCGTGGCGCTGGTGTTTTGCGGAGCGAGTGGGTGCGGTGTCTGCGAGAGGGTCGGTGCTCTCCTCGCGCCTCGCGTGTGTGTTGCTCTTTTCTGTGGGCGATGTTTCTTCATGTCGTCCCTTCCGGATTGCCTTGTGTCCCGCTCTCCGCATGGGTGCTCTGCTCCCCACTGACTTGTCAGCTGTATTGCCGCCGCTGTTGCTGTCGTTGTCCTTACCGCATGCACACAGACACACGCTAGGAAAGAAGGAAGACAAGCGATAATTACCACTGTGGAATTCTAGGGCACTGAAAGGACCAACAACAGCACACACAGTTGACCCACACATATTTACATGCTCTCACGTGTTGCTGCAGTCAAGGCACCCCGCACACACAACCGTCGCTGCGTGACCGGATCCAGCGGAAGGAGGAGGGAGGGAAGAGAGAGTGAGCCGCCGAGGCCCAACATGTCGCGGCGTGTGTTTACTTCCGCGGTGCTGCTTCTTCTTTTCGTGATGACGTGCTGTGGGATTGGTGGAGCTGCTTCTGCTGGGGGGAGTAATTTAAAGAAGGCAGTTGATGCGTTGAGGGGGATTGGATGGGAAAAGCTTGACAACTGGGAGGATGTTTCTGGCGCTGGTGGTAAATATGGCTCGCTTCGTGGTCCCAGTCTCGTTGATCTGCAGGGTCATGTATTTGCTATTGCTGAAGTCCATTGCAGGGATGGAGGCGAATGCAGCGACGTCAGCTTTACTGGGATTGCGTCAAAGTACCTTGATTTAAGTGGTGTTGCTGATCCAACGGAGATCTTGACGGCAGATGCGAGTATCTTTGGCG
>NW_001849146.1:13477-19382 GCF_000209065.1 Trypanosoma cruzi | reverse complement strand
ATTGTCGTGACGTTACCCGCGCGGTTTGTGGTGGGGTGCAACCTGCAGGGCGATGAGGAGGTGTCGTACGACGGCGTGTTTCCTGAGGAGGTGGAGGTGTTCAGGTGTGGCACATGCAACGACGACGCGGCGTGCTACATGCCCGGGACGGAGTCGGTGGACCGCAGCTCGTGCTCGTGCAGCTGCAAGGACGGATGGCATGGCGCGTCGTGTCTTCCCTTCGAGGTGCCCGACACGGTTGTGCCGCCCGTGGCGGAGAGAGCCGTCGACGGCGACACGAGCTGCGTGGTGGAACAGACGTTGAAGAACGTTACGCTGAACATGTGGAAGACGCATCACTGCTACGTGGGTGTGACATTCAGCGGCGTGGGTGCCACGCTGACGTTTTCCTTCGACAGTATGCCGCTGCATCTCCCCATCAACATCACGCTCACTGGGTGCACATTCCGTGGGGGTGCCGCGCTGCAGTTTGTTGGTGGTGCTGAGGCGGCCGAGTCATCCGGCGTCCTGATCCGCGTGAGCCAGACTGTAATGCGGTCTTCCGTTGTTGCTTTTGCAGCTGCCCTTCCGCAGCACTGCGACATTGCCGTCACGGAGGTTGACGCGGTGCAGTCCTCTGAGGTCCAGCTGCTTGACACTAGGAGGAACAAGTTCGGCGTATTTTTACTGATGAACGTCGTGTTGAGTGCGTCCTCTTTGTTGGCCAGCAACGTCAAGGCGCGTGCAACGATGTACGGTGGGTATGGTTTGTACTCGACAGGGACGCTGATGCTGTTGGATGGCAGCTCGCTGTACACGCAGTACTGCAGTTTTGATGGGTACGAACACCTGTTTTACGTGTGCAGGCCGAGTGTGAGTGACCACTCCGTTTTTGCTTTGCTCAACAATACAATGTCCTCCGGGACAAGCCTTCTTTATCTGCGCCACGGATTCAGCGTGTCGGATCACAGCGTGTTGCGCGTGGTGGGGAACAGCGGCTCCGTGTCCAACGCCATATATTCACTAGGCTTTTTTACCGTTCGCCATTCAAGCTGGCTGGATTGGCGTGACAACGACGTGGGTGTGGGTGCGATGTTTCATTACTCCATAATAACTACTGTGAACATCGACGGCAGCAGTGTGGTGACATTGACAGGCTGCACGATGGGCTTTACGGGGTTGTCGGTACCTCTGCTATCGCCGGCTGACGCCGACTACCGGTTCGTTGCTGGGTGTCTGACGGTCGCGGGACGATTGGTGACGACGGCGGTAGAACTGGAGCTGAACGGCATCACCAACGTGACGACGGTTGCGGTGTGCGGGGAGTGCACGAAGGAGGGCGACTGCTTTGCTCCGCTGACGGCGGCGGTCAGCGACTGCAATTGCCAGTGCGCTGCTGGAGGGCACGGCGATGTGTGCGTCCCGGCGCCTGTGCCTGCTGGCCCGCCACCGCCCACGCCGCCAGTGCCGCCACCACCGCCGCCGTCACCGCCGCCGGTTGGTGAGTGCATCAGCGAGATGGTGTATCCCGAGGTTGCGCAGGCAGTGGGCGGCGGGCTGTCGTGGCTGTGTTACCGCAACGTGACGTTCAGCGGGGGCGGCATGAGCCTGACGGTGCTGATAGGGGCGATGACGGGCGACGTGGTGAATGTCACGTTTGATGGATGCACGTGGAGGGACGGCGCCGTGCTGTTACTGTTGGGCAACGTGCACGCCGCTGTGGAGTCGCTGAACATCTTCGTCACCGGCAACACATTTAGTGACGCGCTGCTCAGCCCGGAGGGTGTGTTTCCACCGCGCACGAACATCACGATCAGCGGGAACCGCTTTGCGGTCACGAGGCTGATCCCTCGGCAGGGTTTGGACATTATGAGGCTGTCGTGTGTTGCGATGAATGAGCTGGCGATCAGCAACGACTCCGCGGTGGTGCTGAGTGGCAATGTGTTTCAGAGCGTGGCGGCATCGTCAAGCGTCATTCACGTTTTCAGATCTGCGCTGAGCGTGTCTTGGCACTCCGTGTTTGCGGTGGTGGGCAACACGTTTCACATGGCTGGCGGTGACAGTACGCTGATATATCTTAAAGGGTCTAGATACTCCTCATCGCTGAGTGTACTGAACAACTCTGCCGTGGTGATCCGAGGCAACGCTGTGACGAGGCCGGTGAAGTGCTTCGTGTTACTTATTCGGACCTTAGACGTGGAGTCCCATTCAGCGGTTGTGTTTCAGGGCAACGAGATGCAGCGAAGCTCGGTTGTGTTTTATTCAAGCGACTCCTCCAACATCTACTACAACTCCTGGCTGCAGTTGAGCGGCAACCTCTGCCGTGAATCCCCATCGGATGCGTTTGCTTTTCTTTATCCCAAAGTGAATCTCCGCGACTCCACGGTGTCTGTGTCCCGCAACCAATTCATGTCCAGCACGGTCTCGCCAACGATGCTGCTGATACCTCAAATTTCCCGCGATCTCACAAACGGAGCGATTGTGGCCGCGTGCAACACTGTGAACGGCGAGGAGGAGGCGTACTACAGCATCCCGTCCGTGTACAATGCCACCATCCTGACCTGCAGCGACCCATGCGCCCTTGCGACATCGTGCTTCCCTGCGTACACGACGACGGCCTCGAGTGATGGCTGCGCCTGCACGTGCGCGGAGGGTGGCCACGGCGATGCGTGCCTGCCCGTCGCTGTCCCCGAGCCACCGAGCACCGACGGCGCCGACTTGTGCGTGCGGGACGTGCGTGTGGATGTGGAGGTGAGCGCCGGTGTCGGGACGTCGGTGGCGTGCTACGTTGGCGTGACCTTTTTGGCGGACGTCGTGGTGGACGTGGGGTCGATGTCAGGGAGCGTGCGCAACGTGACGCTGGCGAACTGCCTGTTTGTGCGCGGAGCGAGCCTGTACGTTGTTGGGTGGCGGTCCGACCTGTCTGCTGGCGAGCGCGTCGATGTGTTGATCAGCGGGCTTGAGTCGCGCTCCGGCGGCGGCGTGGTGGTAGCGAACCGATTTCCGCCGGGCTCGCGCGTCACTGTGGTGGACTCGGTGCTGATTGCAGAGAAGCGTGTTGCGTACCGCGGAGACCACGGCCTTGGCGACGCCTCCGCATGCCTCGTGGTGCAGAACGTGAATCTGACTGGGAGCGTGTTGACCATTGCGCGCACGCAGGTGGCGGCTGTGTTCCGCGACGCTGTTGGCGTGTTGTTTGTTGGCGGCGTGGCGCTGTCGTCGCGCGGTGCGCTGTACGTGGACGGACTGTCGGTGCAGACGGCGCTGGGGCTGTGCGTGTCGGTGGAGGGCGGTGTTGCTGCCAGCGGCGGCTCCGTGGTGGCGTTTGTTGACAGCGACTTCCTGCTGTGCGAGCACGCGGTGTCTGTGCGTGGGGCTGTGAGCGTGTCGGGCTCCGCTGTGGCGCTTGTGCGGAGCGACTTTTTGTCGACGGAGGACTACGCGGTGGCGTTTTATTCGACGGTGAGTCTGGCCGGTGGGTCGATGCTGCTGGCGAAGGGCAACGTGCACGACGGCGTCTCGAGGGAGATGCTCTACGCCGCTGGCGCTGTGACCGCTGCTGGGAGCACGCTGAGCTTTGTGCGCAACCGAGCGCTGCTGCCGCGGATGCTGTCGCTGAGCCTGTCGCTTGCGGCTGGGGCGCATTTGAGGGTTGCGTGCAACGACGCTGGTGGCCGTGTCCTGTCGACGGCGGAGGAGTACGCAGCGGCTGGTTTTGGCGACGCTGGGAGCATCGACGTTGTTGGGTGCGACGCGTGCGACAGGGACACGCACTGCTACGCGCCCGGGACGGCGGCGGCGAGCATGAGGAACGGTGTGTGCGTTTGCCTGTGCGGCAGCGGCGGGTACGGCGAGACGTGCGTGCCTGTGGGAGCTCCCGCGCTGCCGCCTGCTGTGGGCACTGCGTCGAGTGTGTTCTTCCGCGAGGGCGTGACGGTGCGGTCGGTGTTCGTTCTGCCTGCCGGCGCGAGCGAGGTGACGCTGCGCCACGTTGTGCTGGACGGCGTGAGTCCGGTGCTCTACGTGCCGTGGATGGCGCGGGATGGCGTGCGGATTGTCGTGCAGAACGTGTCGCTGCAGAACGGTGCCGTGCTGTACGTGATGGGCGGTGGAGCGTTGCGCGGTGCGGGAGCGGCGGGGAGCGACGAGAGCGGGCCGGTGGAGCTGTCCGTGTGCGATGTGGAGGCGCTGAACGGTGCGCTTGTGCTGACCGGCACGTTCCCCGCGGGGTCCGTGCTGACGGTGACCGACTCCCTGCTGGTTGCCGCGAGGTCGACGCCGCTTGTGTATCTTCCCGGCTCGCAGTCCTCGCCGTACGCACCGGTGCTTGTGCTGTCGGGTCTGCGGCTCGTGCGGTCCGTGCTGGTTGTGTCCGGCGTTGCTCTCGTGACCGTGATGACTGGTGGGCGGACGGTGGTGGTGGACGGCGCCGTGCTGGAGCTCGTCGGTGGCGGTGTCGCGCTGGACGCGGCTGTGCTCGGTGGCGACGATGCGTTGTACGCGAGTGCGCGCGTGGTAGCGTCGGGGGGCGCTGTGCTGCGTGTGTCGGGGAGCCAGGTGTACGCCGCGCATGGGTTTGTGTTTGACAGCGGGGTGGAGGCCAACGCGTCCGCCGTCGTGGTGAACGACAACGCCGGTGCGCTGACCGATGGCGCGCTGCTGGAGCTGCGGGGGTCGGCGTCGTTTGCGTCCGGGTCGTGGCTGTCGGTGCGCGGCAACAGCATCAGCGGCAGGCTTCTGTCGGTGCCGTCGTACCCGCGCCGTGCGGACCTTGCGCAGAGCACGCTGACGCTTCACGGGAACGTCGGCAGTGGGCCTGTCGTGATGGACGGCACCGTTGCACTCGGGGGCGCCGGCCGAAGGTTCGTCGTGGGGTGCCTGACGCTCAACGGGCAGGCGCTGCAGCCGATGGACTACAGGTCCGCCGGCATCATCGGGGAATTTCGCCCCGTGGCGTGTGGCGTGTGCGACGCCGGCGTGCGCTGCTTTGCTGCTGCGACGAGGGCGATGTCGGGGTCGTGCCGCTGCCGCTGTGCTGAGGGCGGGTACGGGCGTGACTGCCTGCCGGTGTACCTGCCGCGCGTGGACGGGTGCAACCGCACGCCTGGCATGCCGCTGCTGAGCCACACGGCGACGCTGACGGAGACGCGCAGCCTGACAACAACGTGGACGGCGACGCCGAGACCAACACCGAGCCTGAGCGCGGCGCACTACAGTCCGACGCAGTACGGGCCGACGGAGACCCTGCAGGTGACGGAGACGGTGGCGCTGTCGCCCACGCGGACCCCGACAGCGTCGGTGAGCAGCACGCTGTGGTGGAGCGACGTGGCGTGCCCGACGCTTGCCGTGACGACGACGGCGGCTGGTGGGAGTCTGACGCAGAACGACATCCGCGGCGGTGGGAGCGCCGTCCCGACACTGCTGATGGTGTCGCTGCCGCCGCCGTTTCGGTGGGCACGCGATCCGCAGCTCAGCACGCACCTGAGCTTCGTGCCGGTGTCGACTGCGCAGCCGAGCGGGTTTGGCGGTTCTTGGGGAGCGATGTTGAGCAACGCGACGTGGGTGCGCAACGCGACGAATCCGTCCACCGTCCTGGAGCTGGCTGTGCCCGTGCACCGCGGTTACTTCACTGCTGCCGACGAGACGATAGTCATTCGCTGCGACGCTGCGGCGGTGTTCGGGGGCTGCAAGGGAGTGCTGCTTGGGTCCTTCACGATCAGGTCCGACACGCTGCCCGCCGCTGCCAGCGTCCTCTCGGCGATCACCGGTGTCGTTGCGGGTGCGGCGGCTGTTGCCGTGGTGGTGACCGGCGGGCTGGGCTCCATCCTGGAGATGCAGGCACTCGGCGTGTTTGCGAGGATGTCATGCGCCTCGGCGCAGGAGCGTGCGAGCACCGTTGCGCTGCCGTACTTCCTGTCGGTGTTTG
>NW_001849146.1:5539-13377 GCF_000209065.1 Trypanosoma cruzi | reverse complement strand
GCGCTATGGACGCCAATCGGGATGTCTTGCTGATGGGTTTTTAAAGGACCCCACGAAGTATATTTGCGATGCGGGAGTATTGAACGAAATGCAGGCATCCCTGGCTCAGCCGGCCACCTCAACGTGGTGCCAGGGTCTAGTACTCTTTGCTAGGGAGGAAGCTGAGCGCCTGCTGTTCATGCTTCAAACCCGATGAGTAGTTGTTACTTAGTTTTACGGGCCGGAAGGGCAGATGTTGGAGCCATTCTATAATGGCTGCCCGCGGAGTAAGGTTATCCTTGCTACTGAATTCCTTCGTACGCTTACCAGAGCTGCACAATTGAGGTGTAGTTACTACGACTGGTAAGAGAAGAAAAAAAAAAAAAAAATGCAGGCATCGGATCGTTACAAGAGGATGGAGAGGGCTGTGAGGGATGAAATGGATATGGAAGAGGATGTACGCAAGCTTTACAAAAATGGTGTGGACAATCTACTGAGGTGTTTGGTGGCTACTGCATTGTTTTGTTTCTCGTGTGTTGGTTTCGTTGGCTTTATTTTATGCTGAAATGTACTTTTTTTTTTCTGTTGCGCCACTGAGCTCAATATGTAGTCCACACCGTGTGGATAAGTCTTTTTCTGCGTCTTCCAGTCATTTCCGTGCGTATTTTCTTTTTTCCTTATTCCCCTTTTGATTGGTCGTTAGTGTTCAGCTTTAACTTAACCCAACTAAGAAAACAAGGAGAAGCAATGTCTGGAAGGCCCGAGGAAGGACTTCACAATAATGAGGAAAACCAATCGTCCAATGTCCCGCAACGAGATCGGAGGAGAGCGAGGCTGGAGTCCAATAGTGACACAGATCAACCCGCCGCGACACACATAAGAGTGGAGGAAAGGCAGCGACCGCAGTGGACCATGGGCAGCACCGTAGAGGACATCCTTCTGGAGGGAAGCACTAACAGGACCGACATGAGGCTGAATGAATTCCTTCGGAATTCTGTTGGCGGCAGGGTTGTGGACACCAATGAGAACGTCACGATGCAGGAGTTTTTTCAGGATCCCGAGATGTTTATCCAAAACAAAAGGTTATTACGCACAATAACGGCATTGCCGCCATACCAAGTGCTGGAGGCTATTAATAAGCTTCATCCCGAGCATGTGTTCTCTCTCGAGCAATGGAGGGACTATGAAGGAAAGGATACAATCACTCCTTTTCCAAAGGCAAAACTAAACGGAGTTCTCACTCAGGTAATGAGAGAAGAAAGGCTAAGACGTGAGGCAGAAGAAAGGCGAAGACGAGCGCAAGAAATGAAATTTACCATTTCCACTACGATCGAAGATGTACTGTTCAGAGGGGAATTTTGCTACAAGGAAATGAAGCTTAACGATTTTCTTCTGCTGAGATTTGGCGGAAAGGGCGTTGTGGCTACCAATCGGAGTGTTTTGCTGGAGGAGTTTTTTAAGGAACCCACGAGGTATATCCGTGATAAGGGAGTACTGGGCGAAATACAGGCAGCAGGTGCTTATGCGAGGATGGAGTGGACTGTAAAGGATGAAATGGATATGGAAGAAGATATAGAGAAGCTCCACTATAATCATGTAAGTACTCTGCTGGGGTGGCTAGTAGCTGCTCCGGAGGTAAAAGAAATTGTTCATGGCATTACTGAAAGTTTTTTGGATGCAGCCCTTGAGGAAGCGAGGAACTCAATGAGGATGAGTGCAGCGATAAAACTGGAGGGAGTGTACGAGTCTGTGTACAATGCGAGGTGGAGCCATGTGGTGGAAGTTCCTGGCGGCGAGGGGATGGGACTGGAAGTGAGGGAAAGGGAACCACCACAGCCATGGAAGTACAAGGCAGTTGGCCGAACCCTCGAAAAGGATGATGGTGTGGAGCAATCCGGTGAAGCACGTCTCAGGCTGATGGTGCTCACCTCGGACAAGGGGTGGCCGTACTCGTGGAATCGGAAGGGGGTGGAATCCACTCGTGACTGCTACGTGAACTGTGAGGTGGAGCGAGTGTGGCAGATCGTCAAGGGCGATCTAACTGAATTTTTTGGCACTGACGGTGAGACCGACTTTAGGCCTGAGCGGCGTGTGTTGATTGGGACGCCCGGGATCGGGAAGTCGGTGGCTGCCGGCTCGTACCTCCTCTACCAGCTGCTGCACTACGATGCGGAGAAACTCCCTGTGGTTGTTTACTTTATTGCGGATCGAAAATTCCTGTTTGACAAGACCAGCAGGACGGTGTCGACATACATGAGCGAATCCAGTAATGCGTCTGTTGTGAGGAGTCTGTCTGACCGTGGGATGAAGGGGTATATTATTTACGATGTGGCAGAGCCGGATGATGAACCGTCTGGTAATTTGGCTCCCAGGGGATGGGGCATGGTTTTGGTGTCACCCCCACTCGAGAGGAACTACAAAGAATGGGTGAAGCGGAGCGGTGCCACAGAAATAGTTATGAATTGCCCTGGTGAAAGCGATGTGAAGGCGATGTGCGTTTGGATGAGGCGCCATCAGCCCGTGCGGGAGCAGGCGGAGTACTGGCATGTGGTGAAGGGCCAAATGGATGAAGTGGGACCTATTCCACGTTATGTCTTTGACGAGCGAAAGTATCATAATTGGGTTCAACGGTGTCACAAGACCGTCGATGAGGCGACCTCTTCTGTAATCTTGCAATACAGTGGTTTGGGATGTGGTGGATCCTGGGATCGTATGAAGGTGCTCTACTGGCTTGCGAGGGTTGTCCGAGTACGAGGTGGAGAGTTTGGTTCTGAATTTTTTTTCAATTTACCGGTGTCTGCTCACCTCGGAAATAAAACATTATTCAAGTCGGCGAAGTTAATGCAGCAGCATGATTTTAATTTACTCATATCGGGGCTGAAGGATTATCTCATATCAGAAAATTTTGGAAGGTGCACCGTGTTTGCATTTTTGAATGGATCTTTTGTGAGCACAATAGAACGCAGGCTGAGGGAGCTGAGGCCATCACCACAACGTCAGTCCCACCGCTGTGCGCTGGCGGTGTACTCACAGGAGCGCTCCACCAGGCACCATGTCTTACCGCCACTGGAACACGTTTCTGAGAGGATTGATGTGGAGTGCGGGGTGCTGTACGTAACGGAGGTGGAAAACTTTCCGCTGTTGGACGGCTTTTTCTTTGTGAAATCAAATCCAATGACGCTGGTTGGGCTGCGGATGGCTGCGGCGGGTGGGCATCACACCACAGCCAGCACTGTGAGGCAGTTCACTGAGCATCTGGCGGAATATTTTAATGGTTGGGAGGAGTTATCCCGAGACATGTCGTGGGAGATGATTTATGTGCAGCACGCAGACAGCACGCCGATGAATGACTGGCGGAGATGTGATGTCGTCGATTCCAATAACGTGAGCGGCGCGGACAACAATGAAATTGCGGCGTTTTGGAACGAAAAGGTACGCCAGTACCAAGTGCCAATATCATCCGAAGACGCCCCAAGAAGGCATTAGAATTGAGGAGTAATCAACGGAATAAATAGGAAAACAAATTAGGGAATTGCGGGGGTATTTTGAGTTCTGGTAACAAATATTGGGGCTTTTTTCATGTGGTTGGATGCCTGTGTGTGCATACAGTGCAGATGTACCGGCATCAGGCGGCAGCATCACACACGGATGCGGAAAATGTCCAACGCGAGCGATCGTAACAGTGAACGAAGAAGAAATTATGGGGGGAACGGGGTAGTTTGGTTTCTGGTAGAAAAACATTGCGGGTTGTTTCATACATGTGGATTTCTGTGTGTGCATACGAGGCATAGTGGGGAAATTGCTCTTTTATGAGAGAATGATTATGACCAGCGGTGATGAAGTATGACTACGTTGTTTATTTCCTCTTATTTTTTTTGTTCCAAGGCCCATCATTAAACGAAGCATCTTTAAGGGATGGAAGACGACCAATTTCTCTTGTGAAAACAGTGCACTCCGTGTGACTGCTTGGAGTGGGGCACCGTATTCAATTGAGGGTGGAATGGCTTCCTTGTGCCTGCGTCATCGTTGCTTCCCCTTGCGATTTCATGCTTGACTGCCTCACCGCGGCGCCAGGGCCAATTGCTCCGTATTGTCGGGGGAATTTAGGGGCCAGCAATGTTTCCCTCACGGGATCGTTGTTTTTGTTGGCGCAGGGCAGACGGCATCTACAAGCGTCCGGACCAGTCGCGTCGTGCCAAAGCAAATTGCAGCACTTTGAGGTCTGGGGGCACGTGCTACCGCGGTGCGGGCATTACGATTTATTTGGGAAAACACACGGGAAACAAAAGAAGCACATTTGTGAGTGCTGCGGCAAATTGGCGCCCATGCTCTCTTTATTGAGAATGGACAATGAGAGGGTGCGCCCTGCGCCTGTTGCCTGCACTCTCATAGCCACGTTTTGAATGGAGCGTGTTGTTGTTTCTCTGAAGCGGGGTCCGTGTGTCAACGCGACAGGGAAACACGGTTGGCGGTGGCAGGAGTTCTTCCCGGAACGGCACTGGAGTGCCGGGTTCCCGGAGTGGGTCTCTCGCCGAGGTGGGGATGGCGCTCAGGGATTGCCCCGAGGCTGCTTCTCAATGCCGTTGTTGTTGTTGACGGCCAATCGCTGATGGGAGGGCGAGAGATAGTGTGCTGTCGTGTGATTTCTCTCAGTGGCACCCGTTGGAGCGATGCATGTGTGCTTGCCTTGTAGATACGGTGTTAGGGATTCTTATTTCACGCTATTCGGTGCCGCAGAAGTGGACGGGGAAGTGATGCAGTCACGAGCTGCACGGGCGGGGCGGACACCGTTACATGAGCCTGTGGGTGATTCGAGCAAATCCAAGTGTACCATGCGGTTTGGGTCTACAAGGAAGGAAGAAAAACTGGGCGGCTGAGGGGGGTTGCAATGCACGCGGCTGCAGAAGATGGCATGCGTTGCTGAGTTCACGTTGACTGCCACTTTGGATGCTTTTTCTCGAGGCCGTGAATTCTTCCCAATTTATTTGGAGGTGCTTGATGACACCAGACGTGGAAGGCATTTTCATTTCATACGAGGATGGCACACGGGAGACAAGGAAGAAAGAGAGCGACGTCTCGCCAAAAGAGCAGCTGCTGGAACGTTGGCGAGACTCGGGATTGTTTGCACGGCCAGCTGCTTGCCCTCTGCAGGATGTTCCTTGAGGCGTTCATTGGCACGAGTGTGAGGTGCACGCACGGGCAGGCACCGCAACAACAGTGCCATTACTTCTCCGTTGCACGAATGAGACGACGCACATCAGGCATGGCAGGTGACGGACTTTGCGAGCCTCCCTTCTCCCACAGCCTCTTCTGTTTCACATCTTGGCATTTTCTGCGCTGTGAAAACCGCTCCCATTGGCCGTCCTCTGTGACACGAGAGCCGCCTGTACTCCTCTCCATCGCATTGAAGAGTCGTGAGGAGGGCCTGAAGGTGCGTTGAGGAGCCGTGTGGCCTCTGCGAGCATTTCCTCTGTTTTTCATAGGTATTGAATTTTGGATTACCGAAACGCACCTTGAGTGCTTGCGTTGGAGGCACACATAACTGAGGGACAGGCGTGCTCGTGGAGGTGAAGGAGGGCCACACCATTGGGAGGAGGAAGAGTGAATGGGTGGGTGGGTGTGTCTGTGGCCCACATGTGGTGCCCGACTGGTGCTTCGCGTTGTTTGGTGCCATTATCATTTGCATCCACAAAGAATGGCTTTGGTTGCTGCTTTTCCCAACTCTCTTACTGTTTCTGTGTTTTGCGTGTTTGTGGGCATGGCTCTTCTTCCGTGCTGTGCATTTGCTGCATAATCTTTTGATGGTCTGTGTGGAATATGTGACGATTTGCGGCATTTTTTTAGTTGAGCTTTGATCGGTACCGCCGAATGACAGTCGGATTGGAGGCGTTACTTTTTCTTTACTCTGATCACGTGCGATGTGTATGGGAGGCCTCTCAGGGAAGCGCTAGCCAAAATTCTTGCAAAGCCCATGTCTGGTGCCATACTTTTTATTGACGTGGAATGAGTTGGCGTTTTGCATGCAACCTTCTGTGCATTCTTGCCGTGGTGCTCCTCATGCATGGCCCATGGAGACGACTGGCTGGGAATTGTCAATGGGCTTCTCGTTGAGCCGAGGGGAGCATACTGCCTTGTTTACTCATTGAGAGACCGGGCGTCACGGATGATGCATGTGGCAGGCAGAACCTCGTGCATGGCGGCAGGAGGAGACTAAGGGCTGGTTGTTTGATTGTTACTGACGAGTCCTGCCTCACTGCTTGGAGGGGGCTGTCGTTTGCTGGGGCAACCTGTTTTGTGTGTCCAGACACTGCTTGCGCCGAGTGGCGTGGTGCCATGTTGGTGTGTGCGGCTCCATCGTGCGGGACGGCTGCGTGACGTTTACGGACTGTGCGCCTGTGGATTGATGAATGTGGCGGGAGGCGTGTCTGAGGGGAATCTGCGAAGGGAGGGGTGACCTTCGTTTGGCGGAGCTGCTGTTCGATGTGCGAGGGAAGAAGAAAAACAAGTGATTTCTGACGCGTCTGTGAGTGTGCCACGTCCACCGATGAGTTCTCAGGGAGAGGGAAATGAGGGAGGGAGGACGGAGACTGTGCGCATCGACTGCGGCGTGTGGTGCCACAGGATGCGGTTGACATTGTGAAGGATGAGACGGCCGTCATGCGTGCAGCAGAGCGTCATCGGCATCTTTTTGCCTGCAGAGCGTGTAGGTGCTGCGAGGAGGTGCAGGCGACCTCTCATCATTAGGCTGCTAAGGCCGTTTTTCCTCTCTACTCAGCGGGAGGAGCAACTCTTCCTGCACGTGACATGCTGGTCTGCATCGATGCTCCCCACGGGTTGTCACGCCGCCGTGTCGTTGCAGTGCAACTCTCGTGCTCCTCACTGCACACGTGGCTCCCTGTCGCTTGGCTTATTTGCAGGGCCATGGCCTGCGGTCCCCATTGAGAGGTCGTTCACATGCTTTTTTTTTTTTTTATGCTGTTGAGAGGTGCTGGGGAGAATAATGGCTGCGGGGGCGCTGATGTTGTGGTTTGCTGTGAGTGGTGGCGGTGTGTACCGTTGTTGTACTGCCTTTCTTCCGCTGTTGCCTGTTGCTCTTCTCCAAGAAGGAAAATAAACGCTAATCGCTACCGTGAGATTTGAAGGCGCTGAAAGGACCAACAGCAGCACACACGGTTGACCCACACATATTTACATGCTCTCACGTGTTGCTGCAGTGAAGGCACCCCGCACACACAACCGTCGCTGCGTGAGCGGATCCAGCGGAAGGAGGAGGGAAGGAAGAGAGAGTGAGCCGCAGAGGCCCAACATGTCGCGGCGTGTGTTTACTTCCGCGGTGCTGCTTCTTCTTTTCGTGATGACGTGCTGTGGGATTGGTGGAGCTGCTTCTGCTGGGGGGTAATGTAAAGAAGGCAGTTGATGCGTTGAGGGGGATTGGATGGGAAAAGCTTGACAACTGGGAGGATGTTTCTGGCGCTGGTGGTAAATATGGCTCGCTTCGTGGTCCCAGTCTCGTTGATCTGCAGGGTCATGTATTTGCTATTGCTGAAGTCCATTGCAGGGATGGAGGCGAATGCAGCGACGTCAGCTTTACTGGGATTGCGTCAAAGTACCTTGATTTAAGTGGTGTTGCTGATCCAACGGAGATCTTGACGGCAGATGCGAGTATCTTTGGCGCAGATCTTCTAAAGGAAGGGTCTGAGGGTATCGGCGCCAGAAACGGCATAACGCGACCAACGACACTTGTACTTGGGGAAAGCGTTTACGTGCTCCTGGGAAACTACAGCCATACAAGGCCGCAGGTTGGGGGTACGAATGAGCGGGGCCTTTTACTTTTGAAGGGAACTCTCGCTGATGAGGGT
>NW_001849146.1:0-5439 GCF_000209065.1 Trypanosoma cruzi | reverse complement strand
CCTGGTGAGGTGGGAAGAAGACGAGGACGACGAAAGGCTCTTCATGATGGCTCATTGTGCTGGAGGCTACTATGACGTTTACAGGTCCACTCAGGATGGAGGCAATTGGTATACGTCGGGTGAGCCAATTACCCGCGTGTGGGGCAACTCACACAACCGAACAGGGGACGGCGTCCAGAGTGGATTCACCACCGCAATCATTGAGGAAAAGAAGGTGATGCTCATCACCGCGCCGGTGTATCCGAAGGAGGAAAATAAAGGTGGAAAGGGTCGGCTCCATCTTTGGGTGACGGACAAGGCACGTGTGTATGATGTTGGGCCGGTATCCCGTGAAAATGATGACGCCGCCGCCAGCTCGCTGTTGATGAAAGATAATAATAAGGAGTTGATCTCAGTGTACGAGAAAAAGAAGAGCGACGGATCATACAATCTTGTTGCTGTGCGCCTGACCGGGAAACTGGAGCGGATAAAGGAAGTGGTGAAGACATGGAAGGATTTGGACAGCGCCTTGCAATACTGCAGTTCCAGTTCCAGCGGCACTGTTGACTCGGTGGCAACAAAGGGCATGTGCAATGGTCCTGTTCCCACTGAGAGGCTTGTTGGCTTCTTGTCCGGTAACTCAACTGGGACCGAGTGGCGAGACGAGTACCTCGGCGTGAATGCAACAGTCCATGGCCAAACGGAAAAAAGGAGAGAAGTTCCCAATGGATTGACGTTCAAAGGACCCGGATCATGGGCGGAGTGGCCTGTTGGCGACATGGGGCAGACTGTGCCGTACTACTTTGCGAACAACAAGTTCACTCTTGTGGCGACGGTCTCCATCCATGAGGTGCCGAAGGAAGACAGCAGGCCCATTCCTTTGATTGGCGTGAGGATGAATGACACCAGCAGCACGGTGCTTTTTGGTCTGTCGTACACCCATGACAGGAAGTGGCTGGCCATATCTGAGAATTCTGGTAATGTGGAGGATCTTTTTGGGTGGGAGCCACACACAACGTATCAGGTGGTACTGCGAATGACTCTTGATGAATGGACTGTCTTTGTGGATCAGAGGGAAATTGACCGCAAGCGCTATAATAAGCATCTGTTCGACTTGCACAGGATCTCACACTTCTACATCGGTGGGGACAGTAATGACCAAAGTGCAACGGGCGGCCATGTGACGGTGACCAACGTCATGCTGTACAACGACGATCTGTATAATAATGAGCTGCATAAACTCAAAGCCAGCAAAGTCACTGTTCCATCACTTGGCGCTGAGAAACAACCCACAGGACAGGTGACCAGCACAGACGTTTCGGTTGCTTTCGAGTCAAAGAGTGAAGAAATCACCACCAGCTATGCGAAATTGAATGAGGATGATCCTGAAAAACAACGAGGAAGAAACGGCGTCGATGATCCGGTGCCTGCAGCGCTTCCTTCCCCGGTTGTCGCGGGATCATCTGTTCCTGAACCTGCCATCGCAGCGGAGAGCGCAGGGAATGATCGTCCAGATGACAATGCCCAGTTTCACCAGGGCAAAACGGCCCAGCAAGCCACGCTGAGTGAAGAGAATAAATCGATGCAACGGGGTTCAGACTTGCAGCCACAAGACCCACAGCCAGCGGAATTAACGGAGGTTACCGATGTTGAAATGTCCTCTGGAAGTTATGATGAAGAAATGCCAGAGGAGGAGGAAGAAGCGGATGACAGGAGTGGCGGATCAACGTCTTCAGTGGGTGCATCATCGGATATGGATACGGCCACCGAAACAGTTGACAGTGGGCACCAAGTGCAACAAAGCACTGAGCCTGCCACTGAAAGCGACGACGTGCGGTCCACTGGAACCGGAACCACCGGCGCGGAGCAAAGCCTCAGCCTCGAGGCGGGGGACGGAAATTCCGAGAGAACAATGGGCTCAGACAGCAGCCTCACTCCTTCAAGGACTGACGCCGAACCGACATCCGCGGAGGACACCGACGACGTCTCTCGGACTGAAGGAAGCGAATTTTATTTTGAGGACGGCAAGGAGGTGCCACAGACGGTCGACACCAAACCGGAGAATACAAACACCACGCCTGGAGGCGAAGGGACCCCCTCAACAAAAGGCGCGGCACGACACTCGGACAACGACACCTTCACCGGGGAAATTGCGGAGCTGCTGTCCATGGGTCTAAACCGTGACAGCACCGTGCATGTGTGTGTGTCTCGGGTGTTGTTGCTGCTTCTTCTGCTGGGGCTGTGGGGCATTGTGGCTCTTTGAGGAGTGATTGGCTGCCGCGTGGGACACTTGCGCCCTCCCCTTCACCAACACACAAACACACACCGCTAGGAATAAATTTTACTACGCAGAGAACAATTTCTTTTCTTTTCTTAAATTGTTTTCTTATCTTGCTTGTTGCCTTGGGGCAATCACTATGGATTTTTTTTTTTGCTTTTGTTTATTGTTTCATGCTGCACTATTCCTGCGAGGGGTGCCGTGTGTTTCCCGCCCAACTGCTCCACTCGCACACCCACCGACACGCTCATGACGACGGCCCTGTGCGCCTCGCCTGCTGCACGCATGAGGAGGGGCCGCGACGAACGGCGCGCTGAGGGAGCCGTGACGTGTGGGTGTGCGACGAGGGCCTGTGGGGCGGAGCACACATTTCCTTCCCTCTTGTTTTGTTGTTTTTATTGCCAGGGCTGGCAGACACCCGCAGCGCCACACACACACAGCCACACCCTGCCGGTTTTTAGGGATTTTTTTTGCTTTTTGTGTGCATTTCACGCGCTGGCAGTCCCGTCAGCATTTCTCTCCCCTTCTCATGTTTTTTTTTTTGCTGCGCTTACTCTCCCGATGGGGAGACGCGACTCCCGTCATGTCTGCGTGCTTCTCTCAGTTCCCACACACACACGAGTGACTGTGCTCTGCGGGCCGCACTCGCACGCCGATGAAAGGGCTGAGGGGAGCAGCAACACGCAGATGACCCCGTGAAATATAAACGATGTGCGGACACATGGAGGTCGGACGGTTGAAAGACATGCAACTATTTAATTTTATTTTCCGGGCAAAATATATGCAGACGGTTCGGTGTGGCCACACGGCAGCCAGGCGAATTTATTATTATTATTATTGCTTTTTTCATTTTTTATTATTTTTAAATTTGTGTGGAACAGTAATAGAGGAAGTTCTTTTTTTTTTTTTTTTTTTATGACGGGGTTTATATAAGAAGGGGGTGGCTAGGGAAAGTTTTCTTTTGTTTTGAATAAATCTTCTGTGGTTTGCCGCTGATCGGGCTGCAGTGCAATCCTGAGTTTGAGCGGCCCTTCCATTCTTCTTTCTTTGGACATGCGCCTCTGCTGTGCATTTGTGTTTGTGCGTCTCTTCAGATGCTTTGTTTCTTTTTTCTGTCTTTTTTCTTTTTTTTCGCGTGACAGTGGGCACACACAACCACACGCGCAGGACACACACATTGCAGTGCAGGTGGATTCTTCTTTTGTACTCGGTGCTGGCAGTTGCGTGTGGCTGCTGCTCCCCCGTTGTGTTGGTGAGGGAGGAGGCGCGTGACGGCGCCCGGTGGAGAGAGAAGGCACCGACCGCTGCTGACGGTGACGGTCTTGGCTGCAGGTAATCTGACGGGATGGCGTGACTGGTGTCACAGTTAACCGAGATGGATGAGGACCGCACCGCATCTCTTTTTCGTCTCATCATCCTCTCAGTCCACGGCAGACACACACACGCAAAGTGCGGCGGCGGCGCGACCACCATCCGTACGGCTGCGAGCGAATCGGACTGTGCAGTTGATGTGGATCCTTTTTCCCCGTGTCTGCGTACTGCCGCCGTGCTCCTTCATTCTTCATTTCGTTCTTGTGTATGCCGTGCGCGCATGAGTTCGCTGTTTCTTGTGCAGTGCCGACTCATTGGTCACACCAGCAGCGCCAGTGGTCATGTTTGTTTTTGCCGGGACCCTTTTACTTGGGACGGCGGCTGTGTGGGGCTGCGCGGGCGGTGCGAGGGTGATGGTGCTACTGAATTGATTGCGTCTGCGCGGTTTCCTGTTGGGGTTTGTACTGTGTTTGGGATTGTGTGTGGCCGGATGCCTCTGCGTGCCACTGTGTTTGGTTACTGTGGTTGCTTCCTTTTGTTCCTTTTCTGACCGTGCAGTTAGAGATACTTTTGCTTTACCAGCACAACTATCGTTTCAAGGTGTTAGGGATTACTCGCAGTATTAGGTTTATAATTAGTGGGATAACGACCTATCGGAATCGTGTATCTGGATTTGCCATCTGTAGAAAGGGATTTGATAGACAGGAGGAATGGTTGACGGGGCGAGTGCGACACACCACGAGAGACCTGCTGATACGTGTCTGGGTCGGTGGATGCGGTCTGCGGTGGGTGCGTGTCCGCGCAGCCGGCACCGTGTGCAGAGCAGGGCCATTTCAGCTGTGCGTGCGGCGCTTCTTTTGGTGTTGGCGCTGGTTGCTGCTGCGGCGTGGATGCCCGCGGTGCATGCGGTGGTGTTGCGACTGCGGGGCGGCACGGTGGACAGAGCCATCACGGTTGGCCGTGCCGTGGACACGGCGCTGATGGACGGCGTGTCCATCACGAACGGCGTGGCTGTGGTGTTCGACGTGGCGGCGATGCTCCCCGGTGCGCTGCGCATCGAATTGAGGAACTGCGTGTGCGACGGCGGTGCGCAGCTCTACGTGCGGGGCTACAGCGGCGAGCCGGCGAGTGACCGGAGCCTGGAGGTGAGCGTGAGCGGGCTGTCCGGCGGCTACTGCTCGCTCGTGTTTGTGCACAACCTGCCGGCACACACGAACGTGACGGTCCGCGACTCGACGATTGTGACGCCGGGGCCGATGCACTACTCGCAGCTGAGCGGGCTGACGGACGCGGTGGCATCGCCGCTTGTGCTGTACGCGACGTCGCTGTTGCAGTCGCAGCTGCGTGTGAGCAACACTGTGCTGAGGTCGTCGCACGTGGGCGGGTCGGCGGTGTACGTTGGCGGCGGCGTGGACCTGCTGTCGAGCGCGGTGGTGCTTGACGGCGTGTCGCTGGTGACGTCGGGCGGTCCGACCGCGTCCGCGATGCATGTGGCGTCCTCGTCGCGTGTTAGTTTGCGGAGCCACTCGGTGCTCTCTGTGACAAACGTGTCGGTTGTGAGCAGCGGCGGCGGCATTGTGCTCGGAGAGCGCCTCGCGGTGCTTGATTCGGTGTTGCGCTTCGTTGGCGTTGAGGGGTCTGTTGCGTCGTCGCTGGTGCGCTGCGACGGTGGGACGGTCGGTGGCGGCGGGTGGCTGGACATGCACGACGTGTGGGCGGTGGGCGAGGCGTTGTCGGTGGCGTCGCTGTCGGGGGTGACGCTCAGCGGCGGCGCCGTGTCGATTGCGCGCTGCGCTGCCACTGGCGCGACGCTTGTCTCCGGGCTGACGATCACGAGCGGCGTCGTGTCGGTGCAGTGCAACCGTGCTGGC
>NW_001849145.1:18194-22132 GCF_000209065.1 Trypanosoma cruzi | reverse complement strand
CCCGTGGAGACGCTGTGCAAGGGCTTTCCCGCGGAGTTCGCCGCGTACCTCAACTACACCCGAAGCTTGCGCTTCGAGGACAAGCCGGACTACAGCTACCTGAAACGGCTCTTCCGAGAGCTCTTCATTAGGGAGGGGTACCACGTGGACTACGTGTTTGACTGGACGCTGAAGCGCATCCACGAGAACCTGAAGGCGGAGGGGTCCGGCCAGCAGGAACAAAAACAGCAGCAGCAGCAACAACGAGAGCGGGGGGATGTAGAGCAGGCGTAGCCCACCTGCACAGTCCGGGACCCTTGTTCCGCGTAATGTTTGTACGACGTCTTTGGACGTCCCACACGCTCCATTGTTGAACATATCACTAATTTTGGGAAATGAACATTCTACTCTTGCTTTGAGCACGAGGAGGTGCGTGCACGGTGATGTGTGGTGGCAGTTTAGGTGAATAGAAAACTCCCGCTGTCTCCCTTTTTGCCCTGTGTGCCTTACTCGGCGCTCTCTCCGTCGTGCTTTTGAGGCCTTCTCCGTACGCGTTACCGTCCCCATGCTACAGTTTATTGATGTTTGCGCCCTGTCGCCCACCACGCCAGCGGTGACGACGCGGCGATTCGGCTCTCTCTTTGTGCGAAGAAAGGGGGGACCCGTCGCATGAGCGGCGTGCCGTGCGGGGGGTCGCCCCTCTCCCTGCCCCCGCCAAAAAAATGGGCCCTGCTTTTCTTTCTCTTCTTTTGTTGCCGGCAAGGTAGGAGTGAACGTCACACAAACACCTCACGCAACACACGATGAGCTTAGAGCTTCGAGTGGGTAACCGCTTCCGCCTCGGCCAGAAGATAGGGGCGGGGTCGTTCGGCGAGATCTTCCGCGGCACAAACATACAGACGGGCGAGACCGTGGCCATCAAGCTGGAGCAGGCGAAGACGCGCCATCCACAGCTCGCCTTTGAGGCCCGATTCTACCGCATTCTCAACGCAGGCGGCGGGGTCGTGGGCATCCCCAACATTCTTTTTTATGGCGTGGAGGGCGAGTTCAACGTGATGGTGATGGACCTGCTGGGGCCCTCGCTCGAGGACCTCTTCAGCTTCTGTGATAGGAAGCTGTCGCTGAAGACAACGCTGATGCTGGCGGAGCAGATGATTGCGCGCATCGAGTTTGTCCACAGCAAGAGCGTCATCCACCGCGACGTGAAGCCGGAGAATTTTTTGATTGGCATGGGGAGGAAGTTGCACGACGTCTACGTCGTTGATTTTGGTCTCGCCAAGGAGTTTTTCGACTCCTGCACGCACCAGCACATCCCGTACAAGGAGGGGAAAAGCCTGACGGGAACGGCACGGTACTGCTCGATCAACACGCATCTTGGCATTGAGCAGAGCCGTCGCGACGACCTGGAGGGCATCGGCTACATCCTGATGTACTTCTTGCGTGGCTCACTGCCGTGGCAGGGCCTGAAAGCGCACACGAAGCAGGAAAAGTACTCTCGCATATCCGAGCGCAAGCAGACAACGCCCGTGGAGACGCTGTGCAAGGGCTTTCCCGCGGAGTTCGCCGCGTACCTCAACTACACCCGAAGCTTGCGCTTCGAGGACAAGCCGGACTACAGCTACCTGAAACGGCTCTTCCGAGAGCTCTTCATTAGGGAGGGGTACCACGTGGACTACGTGTTTGACTGGACGCTGAAGCGCATCCACGAGAACCTGAAGGCGGAGGGGTCCGGCCAGCAGGAACAAAAACAGCAGCAGCAGCAACAACGAGAGCGGGGGGATGTAGAGCAGGCGTAGCCCACCTGCACAGTCCGGGACCCTTGTTCCGCGTAATGTTTGTACGACGTCTTTGGACGTCCCACACGCTCCATTGTTGAACATATCACTAATTTTGGGAAATGAACATTCTACTCTTGCTTTGAGCACGAGGAGGTGCGTGCACGGTGATGTGTGGTGGCAGTTTAGGTGAATAGAAAACTCCCGCTGTCTCCCTTTTTGCCCTGTGTGCCTTACTCGGCGCTCTCTCCGTCGTGCTTTTGAGGCCTTCTCCGTACGCGTTACCGTCCCCATGCTACAGTTTATTGATGTTTGCGCCCTGTCGCCCACCACGCCAGCGGTGACGACGCGGCGATTCGGCTCTCTCTTTGTGCGAAGAAAGGGGGGACCCGTCGCATGAGCGGCGTGCCGTACCGTGTGCCTTCCATGACCGGGCGACTTATGGTTCTTAGTAGTGCGCTATTATGCATCTTTACTCTGCGGGGATCCACTCTTGTTATTTATTATTATTAGCACTACTGTTTTCTATGTGAGTGTTTTTTGTGGTGGTATATGTCTGTTCCGTTGTTGTTTGATTTGTGAGGCGATTTTTTCTGGTGTATCGTTTTCTGTTGTGTTTTTCATGAGTAGGACGCTGTGTTGTGCGTTATTTATTTATTTTTTTTTTTTTTTTTTTTTGGTGTATGCGTCTCTGTTTGATTTTTTTTTTTATTTATTTGTGTGTTTTTCTTGTCGTTGCTTTTGATTTTATGCATTGGGTGATTTTTACCTTTTGCTGTATCCTTTTTGTTGTTGTTGTTGTTTTTTGCATGGCTTTTGTTTGTGTCTGCTGTTCAAATGTGTTATTCTTTTTTTCTTTTTTCTTTTTTTTTTTTTTAATTGCGTGCATGCATGTGGTTGTGTGTATTATGCGTGTCGACGGTTATTATTATTATTATTATTATTATTTTAATACAACGCGTAGGGTTCTATCTTGTGTTGGTTTACTGTTTTCGCTGCTGCCGCCGCTGCTGCTGCTGCTGCTTCTGTAAAGAGAACAGCAAAAGAGATTTAGGAGATCCAATACAGAAGGAATTAAAGAAGAATAAGTAGAAGGAATATTTCTTTTTTTTCTTCTTCTTTTTTTTTTTTTTCTTCCCTTTTTTATTTATTTATTTGTTGTTGTTATTGTTTTGTCTGCGATAGAGAAGGATGACGAGCATGCATTGCACACTGGTACCAACTCCTCCACCGCCGTTTTATGGCGTTTGCATGGAAGACACCATGTCGCTTGGGTACGCGTGCGCTTCCGGTGTGGAAAGCGACATGGCCGCAAAACCTATCTTGGCAGAGCGCTACAAGACAAAGTTTTGTCGCAACTACGTGCTAACCGGCATATGCCCCTACCAGAGACGTTGCATGTTTGCACACGGTGATCACGAGCTTCGTACACCGGAAATGAACATACGTGATGGGCTCGTGACGGAAGAAGCTATTCGTCTCTTTCGGCGTCAATTTTTATCCGATATATGTGCATTTGACAGGCTTCGCCGACGGGGGTTTCCGGCACCGCCGTATTTCTACCACGCCATGGGTGTTTGCATGTCGGACTGTGGGGTACCAGTGAGGATGGCACCGGCAAAAATTTATACGCACAATCCCTATAAGTCCGACATCATTCCGTTGCAAAACCGTCTGTATAGTCAGCCGCCCGCTTTGGCGATGATGACAGCTGCGACGGTGATGCCACAATATTATGAAGAAGGGACGATGTGCCGCAGCAGCTGTGATCCCAGTGAACATCAAGATGACTTTGAGCCCTGTGTTGAAATTGTAAGTTCACCCCGCTGTTACGCATGCAATGAAAGTGATGACGCTGAACCCTCCGCGTGCAGCAGCATTGGCAGCGACTCTGAGGACAACCGACAGTCAACACCCTGCAAGGAATACATCAATGAGTCAATGCCTTCTGAGGAGGTGATGAGCGGGGAGGCGGCATTGCAGTAAATCTTCGATTTTTTTGGGGCGGGTCGTGTTTTTTTTTTTTTTTTTTTTTTTTTTATTCCTCTCCTTTTTTTTTTTTTCTTTTTTATTCCTGCCCTTCTTTTCTTTTCTTTTTTTTTCTTTTTTGTTTTTTGCCCTTCCCGCAATGTCACCTCCGATGCTTCCGGGTTTTTTTGGGTTTTTTTTTCTTTTTTTTTTTTA